>NW_012267246.1:14610637-14753030 GCF_000151885.1 Dipodomys ordii | reverse complement strand
TTGCCTTGCATGCATGAGGCCCTGGGTTTGATTCCTCAGTACCACATAAGCAAAAAGAAAAAAGCTGGAAGTGGTGCTGTGGCTCAAGTGGTAGAGTGCTAGCCTTGAGCTGAAGAGCTGAGGGACAGCGCCCAGGCCAGAGTTCAGGCCCACGACTGGACCCTCCCCGCAAAAAAAAGAAAATCCAAAAAATAAAATAAAAAAAATAAAATAAAATGCTGAATGTGGAGTTATGGATCAAGTGGTAGAGCAGAACCCTGGAACAAGGAATTTCAAGGATAGTACCAAGACCCTGAGACCATCCACAGGACCAACACACCTGCACACACACATGTAGTTCATCTAGAAACCATTCTTGAAGTGTATTCTATATCTAATATGTTTGGATACATCTATTTTTCTTACCTTCTCCCCTTTACTACATTTTTCCCGTATTTCTTGCAGATTCTATATCCTAGAAAATGAGTGGATGGAAGGGAAAGTAAGTTGCATTGAATTCTGAGAATGTATTTTGGGCAATGGTAGAGAAACATCATAGAAGCAGTGCATACTGAGGAATGCAATATGGAAGTGCATTGTATAACTTTCAGAGTGCTTTCTTTCTGAACAGATGTGGTAGGAACTCTCTACATACAGTATACTAAGGTGCTCTAAAACCCATGAGTGCATGAGAGAAACTCAGAATGTCCACCCAGTCATCAACCACATAGTATCACTATATCTTAGTGCAAGGAAACAAGAGGATAAAATCAATCAAAATCTCAAGAGAATCCCAGAGAACTAATACAGACTTTTAACTCAATGCAAAAATCCATGTTTATTTTTTCTATTATAAAAGAAAGAAAAAAGCACCACATAAGAAGAGAGGAAAAGAACATATACAATGTGAAGGAAGTGAATGGAATACAAGAAAGTGGGAAGTCAACTCAAAGAAGCAATTAAATTCCAGAAGTCAAGATATCTACTACAACACTAAGTGATATAAGCAGACAACTAAATGGCCCCATCTTTTTATGGACCAAGAATACCATCTCCACTCATCATGTGTGTCTTCTTAAACTGCTTACGGTGACTTAGGCAGGATTGACATTAATGAAACAAGGTTTCACAGCTGTATTTTAATCTGAGTTTATGTAGTAACATTATCAGGTAACTATACTTATCCAATTAAATACAGCTTTAAGATTAAAAACTCACAAATTGCTTTGGGTCACACCTTTTCATCACCTAAATCAAATCATGTGGTGAGAATGAGAAATTCATTGGAGGCAGGGGTGAATGCCTATAAGCCGTTGCTAGAGAAGTGGATACACCAGGCAAACCAATTTAAAATCACTGAGCAATGAGTAAATACAACTAATGAGAGTAGAGAATCTACAAGAATTATTGGCAGAGGAGACAACGTTCACAAATGCACAGAGCCTATAAGTCTGACAGAAATTATTCAATGAAAGTTTTATTTTATCATTGTTATTTGTATATGTCTCAAAAGGTATGTAAAGAAGGTATTAGGATTAATAAATTCTAATGAGACCCTATGTCAAGAACAAAATACAACCAATAAAGGTGGGGACATAGCACATTTAGGAGAGGGCTCACCCAGTGTGAACATATCCCTGGGTTTAATCTTAAATACAAAAAAAAAAAAAACAACAAAAGCTCATCCATACTTAGGGACCTTTTCTTCTGCTCTGTCTTTTTAAATGCTTTTTTCTCTCATGACCATGCTCTAAACACCCAAGGTAAACTTTAATTCTTGTCATTCTCACTGGCAGTCTCTACCCATGGCTTAGTTTTAGTTTCATCATGGTAGTAAGATCTACTTGAAATCATCATAATTTTTATATATGTTTAGGGTTTATCCTGCAGGGCTAAGATATAAACACCTTGAAAGTAAATACACCTGTTTCAAATTCATTACTATCTTTTCAACATTTGTAGTTTGTCTGACCCTTTACATATACTCTCTATATAAATAAATGGGAATAGATGACAATCATCTGCAAATAGTATCTAGCTTTAAGAATAAACTGTAAGAAAATACTCTCAACAATACATATGTTTAAAATCACTGAGGAATTATCAAATACTCTCAACAATACATATGTTTAAAATCACTGAGGAATTATTAAATACAACTAATTATAGCATAGAATTGAACCTAATAGAATTATTGTTACACAAATACAGAAAGTCTACTAGCTTGACAGATAGAAAGTATTCTATGAAGGTTTTATTTTATCATTGTTACTTGTATTTGTCCAAAAAGGTATGTAAAGAGATGATTAGGGTTAATAAATTTTAATGTATGAAAACTATATTAGAACAAAATATTATAGTATTTAATTATGCATGAGAAATTATCAGGAAGGAAGTCTGCAGAGATTTAAAGTAACATTAATAATTTATGGCAAAATTTCATATTTGCAAGAATGTTATGCTTTATGAAATGTAAGCTCATTATAGTAACTTAAAGTGTTTAGAATGTTTACTAATGTTCAGGAGAACTGCAATATTGTTACAGTTTCTACAAAAGTGATCTTAATAAAGCATACATGGCATTTATTTTATGAAACTTAGAATCATGTATCACCTAGAACAACATTGCTGAATTGCAAATTACTTATTATATTGAAAGGGTTTTATAAAAATAAATTGTCATTAGTATGTAACAATAAATCAAACATAAGAAATGATTACACACCAAAGAGTATTCCCTGGGGATAATTTATATTTATAAAAGTGGCTTAAAGTAGCATTTTAAATCTTGAAGAATATTATATTATGTTGTTAATGTTGACAAATTGTGTAATTTGACAGTTCATCAAAATCTAAATAACTGATTCCAAAATTAAGACTTAATTATAATTAAGATAATATTGAATTTAGGTCATTGTAGAAATTGTAATATCAATTAAACATTTAGAAAATCCATCCCTAATTTAAGAATATTTATCCAGTGAAATTATTGAAAGGCATGTTAGAATATTTTCTTGAAAACTCATTTTATTCTAATATAAGTTTATGTGATTAATTGCTCTTGTTAGTAAATGTGATGTTCCTAGAAATCTGTGTTGTCAAAATAATTCATCCTTCCATGAGGGTAGCAGTGAATGGCCATTGGTGAGGATGTACAAGGCAAACTTCTGCTCATAAGTGTATGGAATGAAATTCCATCTATATGTATATTCTTAGACTTACTTTGTTTTTACAAGAGCAGAAAAAAGTGATTTTGCATCCTACTTCTCTCTTCTCACGTCTACTTTTCTAGTAGTTTTGTATTGAAGACTTCAAGTCACATAGGAAGATTTCAATCTATAGGTCACAGAATAGTCATTAACAGATTATCTTCATTGTCAATCAATATGTACACTCTTTGTTGCTCTCTATTTTATAAAATTGTTATAAAAATTATGTGTGTGTGCATGTATATGTATTTTCTTTTTTTTTCAGATACTCAAGGTTGAACTCAGGCCTCATCTTTGCTTTCACTTTATGGATGGCTCTTTACCACTTAAGTCACAACTCTACTTTCACATTTTGTTGGTAAGTTGAAGATCAGTTTGTCTGACTTGCCTATCCATGCTGGTTCCAAAATAGAATTTTTAGATGTCAGCTTCTGGAGTTTTAGGCTTTTGTTTTTGAATACACAACCCCTGGCTGGAATTATATGTTCATTTTCTCTTCTTTTATTTTGTTTCCTTTCCTTTCCTATAATCTTTCTTTCTTCTTTTCTTTTCTCTTTCCTTCTTACTTTCCTTCCTTACTTTCTTCCTTCCTTCTTTCCTTCTTTCCTTTCTCTCTCTCCCTCCCTCCCTTCTTTCCTTCCTTCCTTCCTTCACTTCCTTCTTCCTTTCTTTTCTCCTTCCTGCCTTCATTTCTTCCTTCTTTATTTTTTCTTTTCTCCTCCCTTCCTTCTTTCCTTCCTTCTTTCCATCCTTCCCTCTCTTTCTGTCTCTCACTCTCTCTCTTTCCTTCCTTCTTTCTTTCTTTTGTTTAATACATATTTGTATTTTAAAGATATTTTACAGAGTGGTTACTGTTACATGAGTAAGGTAATGAGTATATTTCCTATCAAGCATTATTATCTCCTCCTTTTTTCCCCTACCATCCTTTCCTTCCCCACCACCCCAACTTCTCCTTTCCCCCCAAGTTAAAGTTAGTTTTCAACGTAGTGTCTTGTACATCTCATTGATAAATTGGTCAACCTGTATCCTTATTTCAGCATTTTGATATTTCCCTTCCTGTCCCCAAATTAGAAAAATGTACATACAAGATGCAGGGCACAGGAATCAAATATAGTGAAAACAGGGGTTATGCCATGGGGGAAGAACATACAAAATAAACCAAAAAAATCACATAGTACATTAAAAACAACAGTGACAAAGATTCTTGTGTCCCTAGCTTGGGGTTCATTTCACTTAGCATCATCTTATTGGTAATATGCACATAGCTTTTGAGCTTTTCTGCTTGTCCTACACATATATTAGTTATTGCAAATAAGGGAAACAATGGGACCTATGTTTCTTTGGGCCCGACTTACTCACTTAATATAATTTTTCAAAGACTTCCCATTCTTTCCGATGGAGGCATAGAATTACATTGTGTGTGTGTATGTATATATATACATATATATGTGTATGTATATGTGTATGTATATATGTATGTATATACATACACATACACATATATATACATATACATATATAAACATGTATACATATACATATCTCATGTTTTCTTGATCCATTCATCTACTGAAGGGCATCAGGGTTGGTTCCATATCTTAGCTATGGTGAATAATGCTGTGATAAGCATAGTTGTATTGGTAGCCTTAGTATGGCCTTGTTTGTGATCATTTGGGTAAATGCCCAAAAGTGGGATTGCTGGGTTATAGGAGAGCTCTATATGGAGTTCTTTGAGGAACCTCCATATTGCTTTGCAAAGTGGTTGAACAAAAAAGCACTCCCACCAACAATGCAGTAGGGTTGTCTTTTGTCCACATTCCCTGCAGCATCTGTTGTTCTCAGATTTCTTGATTATAGTCATTCTAACTGGGGTGAGGTGGAATCCCAATGTTGGCTTGATTTGCATTTCTTTAATGACTAGAGAAGTTGAGCATTTGTTTATGTATCTATTGGCCATTCTTATTTCCTCTTCGAAAGTCTAGGTCTTTAGCTCACTTATTTATTGGGCTGTTGTTTCTTTGAGGATTTGTTAGAGGGAGATTTAATTTTTTGAGTTCTAAATGTATTTTAGACTTGAGGCCCTTGACTGTTGTATGGCTAGAGAAAATCTTCCCCAGTGTGTGAGCTTTCTATTGATCTTGTTAGCTATGTTCCTTTGCCATGCAGAAGCTCTGCAGTTTCATGCAATCCCATTTGTTCAAACTTCCTTTGATTTGTTCTGTTTCTGGGTCTTTATTAGGAAATTTTTGGCTGATGCCAATGAATCCTACAGTTTTCCTATTCCTTCCTGTAATGTTTTCAGGTGTTGGCTTTGACTTTGAGGACTTTGATCCATTTGGAGTTGATTCTGGTGCAGGGTGATCTACAAGGATCTAGCTTTAGTTTTCTGCAGGTGTTTAACCATTTTCAACAGCATCATTTACTGAAGAGGCTGTCTTTCTTCCATTCTATTTTTTTGGCTCCCTTATCTAAGATTAGGTGGCTCTATATCTGTGCATTTATTTCTGGATCTTCAGTTCTATTCCTTTGGTCTTGTGGTCTGTTCTTGTGCCAGTACCAAGCTGCTTTGATTACTATGGCTTTGTAGCAGAGTTTGAAATTTGGTATTAATATTCATCCAGCACTGTTCTTTCTGTTAAGGAACATTTTTGCTACTTGGGGTCTTTTATTGCTCCATGTGAATTTTTGGGTTGCTTCTTCTATTTCATTGAAGAATGAGGTTGGGATATTGATAGGTATTGCATTGAGTTTGTAGATAGCCTTTGGAAATATTGCCATTTTCATGATGTTAATTCTCCGAATCCAGGAGCATGGGAAGTTTTTCCCCTTCCTACATTCTGCTTCAATTTCCTTTTTCAAGTTTTTCAAGTTTTCATTGTAGAGGTCCTTCACTTCTTTTTATTTATTTTTTTATGAAAATACCATATAGAGGGGTTACAATTACATGGGCAATATAATGAGTGCATTTCGTATCAAGCATTATTGCCTCCTCTTTTGTTTCCCCTTCCCATCCCTTCCCATCCCCCACCAACCCCCGCACCAAAGTTGTAAAGTTCGTTTTTCAACATAACGACTTGTACATCTCATTGTTGCAATGGGTCTACCTGTACCCCTATTTAGTTAATTCCTAGGTATTTTATTTTTTGTGGGGCTATTACAAAAAGAGTTGCTTTCCTGATTTCAGCTGCACTCTTCTCATTGTTGGCATACAAAAAAACCCGTTGATTTTTGAGGGTTAATTTTATACCCTGCTACTTTGCCAAAGTTTTGGATCAGCTTGAGTAACTTGGGAGTGGAGTCCATGGGGTTCTTTAAATATAAGATAATGTCATCTGCAAAGAGGGAAAGTTTTACTTCATCTTCTCCTATTTGGATCCCTTTTATGTTTGCATCTTGTCTTATTGCTGTAGCTAGGCATTCTAATACTAAATTGAAGAGAAGTGGAGAGAGTGGACATACTTGTCTCATTCCTGACTTTAGAGGAAATGGTTTTAGTTTTTCACCATTAAATATAATGCTGGCTGTATGTTTGTCATATACAGCCTTTATTGTATGGAGAAATGTTCCATGTATTCCTAATTTTTCCAAAGCCTTCGTCATAAAGGGGTGTTGGACCTTGTCAAATGCTTTTTCTACATCTACTGAGATAATCATTTGATTCTTATCCTTGTTCTTGCTAATGTGATGAATTATAGTAATTGATTTATATATATTGCACCAGCTTTGCATCCCTGAAATGAATTCTGTTTGATTGTGACTTTTTTGATGAGTTATTAAAGTTGATTGGTCAAAATTTTGTTGGGAAGTTTTGCATCGATGTTCATCAAAGAAATGGGTCTATAGTTCTCTTTCTTTGATAAGTCCCTGCCTGGTTTTGGGATGAGGGTTATGACAGCTTCATAGAAAGAGTTTGGTAGTGAACTTTCACTTTCAATTTCATTGAAGGGTTGGAGGAGTATTGGTGTGAGTTCTGCTTTGAAGGCCTGGTAGAATACAGGTGTTAATCCATCCAGTCCTGGGTTTTTCTTGGTAGGGAGGCCTCTTATTGCTGTTTCTATTTCAATGCTTGACATAGGTTTGTGATATTGGTTTAAATCATCTTGGTTTAGTTTGGGCATGTCAGTATTTGCTAGAAATTCATCCATTTATCCCAGATTCTCAAACTTATTAGCATAAAGGTTTGAGAACTATTCCCTTGTTGGTTTCAGATCTTTCCAGTTTGATGATGTAAGAACTCAGAGCTATAAACTTGCCTCTGAGTACTACCTTTGCTGTGTCCCAGAGGAGCTGGTAATTTGTGTTTTCATTTTTGTTAAATATCATGAACATTTGAATTTCCTTCCTAATCTCTTCCATAGCCCACTGGTGGTTCAACAGTGTGTTGTTCAGCTTCCATGTGTTACAGGATTTTCTTTGGTGGCTTGTAGTGTTAAATTCTTATTTTATTCCCTTGTGGTCTGAGAGAATGTAGGACATAATTTCAATATTTCTGAAATTGGACAAATTTGCTTTGTGACCTAATATGTGGTCTATTTTGGAGAATGTTCATGTGCTGCTGAGAAGAATGTGTTTTCTGATGCTGCTGGGTGAAATATGTGGTAGATGTCTGTTAAGTCTATGTAGGTGTTAAGATAAGAGTTTTTGCCAGATTGATCTATCCGGTGGTAATAGTGGTATGTTAAAGTACCCAACAATTAATATCTTTGGATCTATATGAGATTTGAGGGAAAATAGCATTTCTTGGATAAATCTGGGTACTCCATTGTTTGGTAAAGAGGTATTTAGAATTGTAATATCCTCCTGAAGGAGAGTTCCTTTTATTAGTATGTAGTGACCTTCTTTATCTCTTGTCACTAATTTTAATTTGAAGCCTATTTTATCTGATATTAGGATTGCAACTTCCTTCTGTTTATGGGGGCCATTTGCTTGGTAGATTTTATTCCAGCCTTTCACTTTCAGAATATGTTTGTTTTTGTGGGCAAGGTATGTCTCCTGAAGGCAGCAGATAGAAGAATCTTACTTTTTTTTTTGTCTGTCATAGGGCTTGAACTCTGGGCCTGAGTGCTGTTCCTCAGTTCTTCAACTCAAGGCTAGTGCTCTACCACTTGAGCTACAGCACCACTTCCATTTTTCTGGTGGTTCATGGGAGATAAGAGTTTCATGAACTTTCCTGCCTGGGCTGGCTTTGAACCACTATCCTCAGATCTCAGCTTCCTGAGTAGCTACAGTTACAGGGGTGAGCCATCGGTGCTGGGCAAGGATCTTACTTTCTGATCCAACTAGACAATCTATGTCACTAAATTGGAGAGTTCAGTCCATTAATATTGAGAGTGAGGACTGAGAGATGTTTGGTAGTTCCTGCCCTGTTACTCGCCTTCTTGGGGGGCTGTGCCCTTTCTTTCTTTCTTTTTTTCCTTGCTTTCACTCTCAGTACTAGTGTTTGGATCAGAGCTTTGTGAATGTCAGGCAGTACTTAACCACTTGAGTCTTATGCATAGTCCTTTTACCTTTCTTTATTATTATTTTTTGAATAGTGCTTCATTTCATTTTACATACAGGGTAGAACTGCAATCCTTCTATTTACATTTCCTGTGCAGTTGGGATCACAGGCCTGTGCTGGTCTGCCTAGGATTTCTTTATTTATGTATTCATTCACTTACTGGAGGTTCTGGAGTTTGAATTCAAGTCCTTGCAGGACTTCCCAGGCAGACACTTTTCTGCTAAGCAATCTCTAGTCCTAGATTTCACCAGTTATTTTTGAGCTAGGACCTTAATTCCTGTCTGTTTGTAATGCAAAATTGTTGTTGCATCTAACTCATCCTTTAGGAAGAGTTCTGATTTTTTTCGGTATGGATTGGCCTCAAGCTGTGTTCCTGCCTATTCTACCTTCAAGTGAACTGGATGATAGCATGTGGTGCAGGTGTTTGGTTTGGGTACACTCTTGTGTGGACTCATGTGGTTTCTACAGTGATCTTCCTTCTAAATACTGGCCATCATAATTTGGGAAATAGAGAGGAGATGACATTTATGAAGAAGTATTTTACATTAGCAAATTACTAGATTTTGTAAGCCGAGTTCCACAGACAGGACTCATTCAAAGTAAATCTTAATTTATTCTCTGAAAAGCTGGGAGGTGAAGCCATAATTCCTGGATCACAAAATCATCTTCTGGCAGACCTGGTGAAGACCAGAACCCAGGCTTTTTTTTAAATCTCCAAGAACATTGCTGTGGTTTCTAATGCACTGTTATTTCAGATAGTGCCAGAAAATAACTCACTGTTACATGTGATTTTATATAACCCATGCTGGGGTCTAGAAATCCAAAATACCTAATTCATGTCTTCAGACAGAATAAAAATATTCAACTATATAGAAATATTACCAACTGGATCAGGAGAAATGGTATTCTGCATGAGCGCTAGGTAAATGTTAAACACTTTATACATTGCTGCATAAATATACAACAATTAAAATTAATGTACTTTTAGGACAGCCTCCAATTTTGACTCCATTTTAAGTCCAACAAGTCCAGGATTTTTTTTTAAATGAGTAAGTTTCTTCTCCATTTGGAGAGGAGACCAAGGAGGAGTCCCGTGGCATTCTCTCCAGGGCAGTTGTTAAAGTAAGAAGCTCCTCCCTATCTCCTTCACTGGGTTTTGTGTTAATTACTTGATGGTTATTTTCATTGGTGGAATGGGTGACTTTGGTCATTATGAGAGGAAGATTTTTAAGCAGGATTTCACAGCCCCATGGGAAGAAAAAGCATTTGAGCAAGAGTCCAAGGCACTATGGGAACAAGAATCTCCACAATGGGCCACTAGTTATCTGCCATATGTTAGGTCTTCCATCTTTTATCCCTAAAATTTCTACATAACCAAAAATTGGCATTTGCTATTATACTTAGGTATGTCAATGCTGTCAAAATTAGTTCCTTAAAAATTATTATTCTCTAGAAAATTAATTGAAAGCTACAGCAAACATAAACATGCCCCTTATCATTAATAACTATGTACTTTTATTTTATTTTACTTGCCAAATAACTCAAATATGTCCATATTTCTCTCTTATCTTCAGCTATTTAAAGCTTTCCAGAATTTTAGGCCAGGGTTAATAAGTAGCAAAATAAATTTGAAAATAAAGAAAAGTTATAATTGGCAATCAACTATATTCAATGCCTGAAAATATGTGTATCTTAATACACATTTACATATTTAGTTGATTATTCATTTATATGTGCCTTGCTTTGATTTGAACTTCAATCTAAGAATTGTTCCTTAACTTTTTGTTCAAGGATGGTAGTTTATACTCGAGCAATACCTCCATCTCTGGCATTTTTGCTGGCTAAATAAAAACAAAAGTCCCTTGGATTTGTCTGCTTGAACTAGGTTTAAACCAGATCCTCAGAACTCGACAACCTGAGTAGCTAAGATTAGAAGCTGTAGCCATAAGTGTCCAGCCTAGTACTTAACATTTTAACAATATTTGTTGGCTTCTTTTGAGATGTCTACCTGATTCGTCCTCAGAGTACAGAATGGGATCCAACACACTCTCTTGATCTTACATTTTGTGAAAAAGAAATAAAAGCATCTTTAAAACTTCAACAACAATAAAAAGCAGGCAGTTAATCTAGTCTCAAAGGACATTCACTACTACATGTCTCCCATGCACAGCTTCAAAATGAAGACTCTGAAATGGTAAAAGGTCTAGGCACAGGTTAGCTAGAAGGAGAGGTAGAGAGAGCATTTCAAATCAGAAGCAAAATAAGCAAAAAAGAAAATGAAGGCAAAGAAAATCTTGAGGAAAATAACTTACAAAAAACATTTTTTCGTGCTTCATTCAATGTTATCAACACACACACACACACACACACACACACACACACACACACACACACACACACACACACACACTCACACACACATTAAAGCTTAAACCAGAAAGCAGCATGTGAAGTAACTGTGTACCAGTGGAAGCCAATTCACTATTTCATTTCAAAAGTATTTATGAAGAAAAAAAAGTATTTATGAAGGATTTACAGGAGCCTGACTCAGAAGCTAGGGATAAAAACATAACTGTCATTTTCTCAAAGAGCTCATAGTTAAGCAAGCAAACTCACTATCTGTAGTACAAGGTCGTAAGTGTAACCTGAGAGGGATGCATAGCATTTAGAAGAAGCTGGAGACAGGGAATGAAATTATACAGAGCCAGAGAGGAAGAGATGAAAGAACATATGACTAGTTTTCCAGGCAATGATAAAATCCAATTCTGATGAGTTTATACCAGATGAGCTGGTAGAGCCAAGTGATGGTGAAAAATCACATGTCAGTAATGTACTAAAGAAAAACAGATGGCACATTTGAGTGACCACAAATTTTTTGCTAATATATGGGTTGGACAAATTATATAGAGTAATTTATATAATTATAAATTCACTTATGCAGATAATATTAAAAGTAATCAAGATTCAGTGAAAGGACCCTGTTTATTACTAACAAGATTCTTGGTTATTGGGAGCCACTTAAAGATCAATGACAATAATCATTTCAAGAGCACTTTGACACAGGACCAAAGGACACTCCACCAGAAGACAGGCAGAAAATTGGCTTGTTGTAGCCACCAGCTCATTTTTATTATGTAAGTGTGATTTGCTTAGTTTAAAAATAATCATCTGTCAGATCAAATTATTTTTTTTGAATTTGCTTTTCTGGCTTAATAGTTTTGTTTTTATTTAATGTATAAACTGTATTTGCCTTTGTGTTGCACAATTGGTTCTTATTCAACATCTCATATTATATAAAACTGGAGGTTAAAGATTAATTGTATCTGAAAACTTCAAATGTATCAAGAACCTGCCATGCATTTTCTACCCACATATTAATGCAGTTGAGTCTAGTATTGTGATCATAGATGTCCAGAAATCAAAGGATAGGTTTAAATGAGAAAGAAGATATTCTTGCTTTATTTTATTTTATTTTATTGTGCTGGTCCTAGGGAGTGAAGTCAAAGTATGATTGCTGTTCCTGAGCTTTTTTGGCTTAAGGCTAAGGCTGTACCATTTGAGCCACAGCTCTACTTCTGGCTTTTTTTTTTTTGGCACTAATTGAAGATAAAAGTCTCACTAAATTTCCTGATCAGAACTGGCCTCAAGCTATGATCCTCAGATCTCAGCACCCTAAGTAGCTAGAATTACAGGTGTG
This sequence comes from Dipodomys ordii, assembly GCF_000151885.1. Classification (NCBI taxonomy): domain Eukaryota; kingdom Metazoa; phylum Chordata; class Mammalia; order Rodentia; family Heteromyidae; genus Dipodomys; species Dipodomys ordii. The sequence continues at coordinate 14,740,645 of NW_012267246.1, read as the reverse complement.
AGATACCACTGCCCAACAATATCATTGCTTTAGAAAAACACTGCATGACATATTTCTCTTAATTGAGCTAATCACAACTCCTGATATCAAAATCACCCAGACTGTCAGAGGATAATACATTGATTGGAGAATACCAGGGGCTATAGAAAACTTATTTCTGTGCAAGGGAGAAACAATTCAGATGCAGAATGAAAATCCCATATACATATGATGATATGCACATCATATACATATAATATGCACATACATATACATATGATGATATGCACATTATATACATACAAGCATTCTACTTTTAAATATCATTCTTCTATGCAGATTTGTCTCTTTTTTATGATAATTTCAACCAAACAACTAACCTTTTTGAGGCAAAATTTAGTAGAAAGAAACACTTAGACACAGATAGACACTTGCCCTTGTGACAAGGGCAAGAAAATCTACAGCAAATTCTTCATACTTTTCATCATATGTATAGAAAAAAATATAATAATGGCACACTGGAGCAAAAAGATGTGGCTACTTATAACCACTCAAGATATCTGATATTTTCATCCCATCTCTTAATCCCTGAAATAGGTATCATTAGTGTGTGTGTCTGTGTGTTTGTGTGTCTGTGTGTGTATGTGCTGTTTTTGATCTACTTAAGAGACTTCAGACTCTAATTGTTAAGATTTACCTTATACAGGACTGAGAAATTGAGGTAGGAGGCCATGCTGAGAAGCTCCTGACTTTAGGGGGGAAAAAATCACTTGTTACATTCACAATGCCCGGTTTGTCTATCTCTACACTAATAAAATTCATACCACTAGCAGATGAGTCAAACACTTAAATGGCAATGATTTTCAATTCAAATGTCAGCTGTGTGATTGATAATGACAGCTTAGAGAATTTCTCTGAGAAAGATATAAACCTTTTTACTAAGTCCACTCAGAAATAATGCTGGCTTGATTAATGAAATTTACCATGGCTTTAGTAGATTAAAGGGGAATTATTTGATGACCCACACCATGAGGTTGATTGTACAACATAAAATATATTCTAAGCAACATTTCCTTCAAAGATAGTTTATGAATTCAAATGATATATACACACCTGTATATGCTAGGCTTGTTGTTTTAATTTGGCTATAATTTTGGCAATACATCTTCTTTAATGCTTTATTGTGGTTCTTTGTGTCTGGTCTTTCCTTTTCAATGTTGGTGGTTACTTTTACTTTGTTTAACCATTTCATATTTTGTTATTTTCCTGTTTGTCTTTTTTTTTTTAAAGCAGAATTAAGCAACAGCACCAAAGGAGGATATAGAAAACCACTGCCATGATAATAGAGCAAATTGGATTTTTTGACCTTTGCCCTGAGCTCTCACAGAAGTTTCTCCAACACAAAAGAGATTACAGGCTCCTCCTGATGACACCCTTTGTCCTGTGTTTATCAATTTAAAAAGTTTTACCAGTCTGCACAGATTGCTCATGCCTTTGATCTTAGTTCCTCAGGGGCCTGAGTCTGAGAAAATGTCCCTATGATTCTTCACTCCAATTAACCAGCACAAAAGCTGAAAGTTGAGGTGCTGCTCAAGTGGTACAGCATCAGTTAAAAAATAAATAAATAATGTCCCAACCACAATAAAAGTAGATTTTGTTCCCACATGTTTGGTATCTTCTGCAGCATGTTACTGATAATTTCATTTCAGATATTCATCACTCTTAATGTTCAATGCTTTCAATGTCTGCTGGGCATTACTCTAAAGAACTAAAAGATATACCAACAGTAAAATGGATAAAATCTATTCACAGAACAAAAAAACATAAATGGCCAATAAATTTAGAGATCAGTTTTAAGTGTTATCTGTTTTGACCTAGCAATTCCTTATCCTATTTTTTTTTTCCTTTTTGGTGATGGCCCTGGGATTTGAATGCAGGGTTTTTCGCTTGCTAGGAAGATACTCTAAAACTTGAGCCACATATCCTAGCTTCTTTTATTTTTGTTCTTTTTCAATTAGGGTCTTCTGTTTTTGTCTGAAGTTGGCCTTCACTCCTGTACAGGCATGTATCCTCAGGCCCAGTTTATTTGATTGACATGGTAACTGTTGATCGGTCATTATTGATTGCTGTTTGCTTGAGCTGCTCTCAAACATGATTTTCTAATCCCTGCCCCAGAGAAGCTGGGATTATAGGTGGAAGCCACTGCACCTCACCAAGCAGTTCCTCTTAGAAAAGTCAACCTTAGTAGACTTGCAAAAACTTCCTTATGATTTTCTTTGAAGACTCTCTTATATATAACTCCACCACAGGTAATAGAGCTTAAAACAATAGATAGTAAGCTTACAAAGCTCTTTCCTGTTTTGCTGAGGACAGAAATTGTGAGGATAGAGCCAATGAATGCTTTGAAAATATAGAAACCATAAATAAAAATAAATACCTTAAGAATTAAGAATGAGTTTCTTAGATATCAGTTTCAAGTTCTGCTAATGGCTTGGTACAGGGTTATCTTTGTCCTTTCTTCTGTGTCCCTTATTAATTAGTGTTTCCTCCTTGTCCTAGCACAAAGAAGTATAATTTGCATACATTTATGGTACAGAGAAGACCTCTTCTGGCCAGTGTCTGTGCTAAGCTAACATCATGGTTGACAGGAATCCCAGTTTTCCAAGTGAGCAACTATTTTCATTAAGTCTTTCACAAGACAGAAAATCAGCTTTGTGGATTAGGTTGTTTGGTTGCTTTCAGGACAATGGAACTTTCAGGAGCAATACTTGGCCCTTGCAAGTAAGGAAATAGTCTAAAGATAAAGTGGCTTGACCACAGTTCCACAGCCTGATGTTATGTAATGTGACAGGCATTAGAACTTGGGTGGTTAAGGAAACTCTTACTCCAGTGCTCTTGTGGAGAAAAAAAGCATCCTCATTTTTTCCCAAACGTCAATGAATTGTCTTTGTCTTATGAGGTGGGAAACAAGAACAGCATGCTGAACTGTTGGCCAATTATACATAAGTAGTCAAATGAAGATGTATGTGCCCTACCCCAGAAAGTTCATGTGCACATATACCCACAAATAAAACATAGTATGCTCAAAGAATTATCATGATCATCTCTCTTTCTCAGATCACACTTGCTTCGTGTATTAATTTTGTGGGAAAGTAAAAAATACTTCTTTCTGTTCACTGAACCTGCATGCAATGTGGTGACAGCATTATGACCTTTGGGTCCATAGGAAAAAAAAAATCAATCAGATCAGAAATGTGCATTCACCCCAGGAATCTGTGACCCTACTGTGCTCTTCAGTGTGGCCATGGGTTAAAGCTACCCCACCATCTCTACAGTTGTGTCCACCTTGTAGCCCTTCCAACAGATAGAGAACTTAGAATAGTTTGGATGTGACCAAGAAGAGGAAAGAGAAAAGTATCTTATCAATAGGATGTTGAATAAATATAGCATAATGCTGCATCACATAAAGGTCAAGTAATACATATTAGTTGTTTAACTAAGAGCTTGTTCTTTTGGTGTCTCCAAACCATACTTCCCAGCATGTACAAGACAGACCTAGTCCCTTTGTATTTGAAAGCAAGTTGTGTCAATATATTTGGCAAAACCTTTCAGTTAATTCACAGGAAGTCCAGATCTCACTAGAGAGCCTTCTCTGAATTATGAGTGATTCACTAGTTTATTTCCTGCCTAGGAAGTCCCTTGCATTCTTTTTCCTTATTGTAATTCATGAAACTATACATGTGTACAAAGCTAAAAAAAGAGATAAGTAGATTTCAGGGGACTGGTGGCTCATACCTGTAATCCTAGATAATCAGGAGGCTGAGTTAAAAACCAGCCAGAGCAGGAAAGACTGTGAGATTCTTATCTCCAATAAACCACCAGAAAACTGGAAATGGAACTGTGGCTCAAGTGGCAGAGTGCTCGCCTTAAGCTGAAGAGGTAAGGACCAGAGTTCAAGGCCCAAGACCAAAAAAAAGAAAAAAAGAGAAGCAGAGCAAAATTTGCTAGTCAGTAGTAGCTAGTCTCAGTTAATGGTGCTGTAATGTGAAACGCCATTGGGTAGAAAGACAATATACTGTGGGTTTTTTTTTGTTTTTTGTTTTTAATGTATTGACAGGTCTCAAATGCAGTTAATAAATGCAATCACAGGTCTGGGTTTCCTGCCTCTGCTAGTGCATGACAACAGTTGCTTTGGGATTTAGTAAAGGAAAAAAATCCATTTGGTGAGGTGTACTTCAATCTACCCATTCTAGTACCTGTGGGTCCCAGTAGAAATTCACACTGGGAAATGATTATCCAGAAGCAAAGATGGTAATAAAAGTTTAGTGATGTATCTCACAACAACAAGAAATATATATCAAATTTACAAGCAAGTGTGCATGTGTGATTCTTAGGCACTGAACATTGCTTATCCAATATTGCTCATGTTGAAATCTTGGCAGTTTATAGTAAGACCATAATATTTAAGATTCATGAATTTATTATTAGAGAAATAAATTAGACATTGAAGACAGGCAGCAGTGGCCACACCTGCATTTCCAGCTACTCAAAAGCCAGATTAAACAGATAAATAAATATCCAATTAACTAGTGAATCGCTAGGCTACAAGTATAGATGAAGTGTAGAACAGCAACTATGAGCCAACAAGCTGAGTGAGCATAAAGTTCTGGGTTCAAGAAACAAAAAAGAAAAGAATGCGAAGGAAAGAAAGGAAATTAGACACTGAAATCAGTCTGCTAATGATATCATGAGGTTTCTTTTGGTATATAAAAATCAATTTTATCCAGCTGGACACTGGTGGCTCATGCCTGTAATCCTAACTACTTAAGAGGCTGTGATCTGAGTACTGCAGTTCAAAGCCACCTGGGGCAGGAAAGTCCATGAGACTCTTTATCTCCAATAAGCCACTCAGAAAACCAGAAGTGGTGCTGTAGCTCAAGTGGGAGAGCACTAGCCTTGAGCTGAAGAGCTGAGAGACAGTGCCCAGGCCCAGAGTTCAAGCCCCATGACCGCCCCCCCAAAAAAAATCAATTGTATCAAGGCAGTATTTTTTTTTTCTGATCCTAGAGTTTGAACTCGGGACCTGGGCACTGTCCCTGAGCTTCTCTGTGCTCAAAGCTAGTGCCACTGTGAGCCACAGTGACACTACCATTTTTTTCTGAGTAGCTTATGACTTTTCTGCCAAAGTTGGCATTGAACCCCCTATTCTCAGTTCTCAGCCCTCCTGCATAGCTGAGATTACAGGTGTGAGCTACCAGTACCCAGCTCAACTCAATAATTTCAACAACAAAAATCTATCATGAGTAGCTCACATGTTGTTTACTTGGTGATCAATTGGACCCCAGATAGCTAATTTCTAACATGAATATCTGCCCTAAGTCTCTATCTGGGTGGAGCAAAACTGTGAGTTCTTTATAGCAAGTTTTAAAGAGAAAAAAAAAATCATGGATTGCTGGGGAACCAATGATTCAATGAAATACACTTTGAGATGAAGAATTAACTGGATGAAATTCACAAAATTCAATTACAAATCGGTATACAGATATGTATAGACCTATTCTGTAGCAAGAAATGAGCCAGAATATGGTCAAAAGTGTGCAGTCAGTGATCAAATAGTTGGATACATTTAAACTCTAAAAATGAATAAACTGCTCTGCTTGAGTTTTTGATAAATTTCTTCTAAATATTAAAATTTTCATGATAGAGAGAGGGCCAGGAGAATTTAGAAAGATTGGAAAGCATTTATAACATGCTTATCATGAAATAGAAAAGCATTAAAACCTATAGTATGCAATATAATAGTAGTTACGTTGTTAATATACACTGATAGTTTATGATAAATACTAGGTGAAATCATTTATATGATTTATCTCATTTAATATCCATATTTAACACTGTAAGTAAAGTAACTGATGATCTATTGTCACACTTAATAATTTGTTGTAAAGAGATTTTTTAAAATCAATTAACCTTAAATGAACAAAAATCATCTTTACTTCTAAAAGAAAGAAACTTGCCCTGTAGGTTGTTACAACCCTATGTAATCTGAGCACTCCAGAGATTCACGTGTTTTAATGCAGCAATGTACAAATACACCTAGGGTGGGAAAATAAAGAGAACATAACTGAGAAAGATCATCTTCAAAAGAAAATCTTCCTAAGTCTGGCTTAGGTTGTACTTCTTAGCTACCACTTCCCTAATAGAGTCTGCCTTCGCTACACTGCTCCAATCACCTTCTCAGTTGACTTCTTCCTTAATTAAACTGTGAACCCCTTGAAAGCAGTAATTATGTTTCTTGTGAGTGTATGTCACTAGTGGGGATTACCAGTACTCCTGCTCTTGCCCAGTTTTCTTACTTACTACCTGCTCAACCCTTGAACCACAATTTTGTTCCAGATTTTGCTAGTTATTTAGAGATGTAGTTTTGAGGACTCTTCTACCCAGGCAGGCTTCAAAATGCAATCTCCACATCAGAGCTTCCCAAATAGCAAGACTAGCGGGTATAATTCACCAGCCCCTTGACCAGTAATCTGTGTTAATTCATCTTTATCTTCCAAGACCCTCCATTCTCATCTTTTACAGTATAGGTATTAGATTAAGGTGTGTTAATTGAATAAATAATCAGAGGTAGAACTTAATTAATGAATGGATGCAATTTGAAGGGTTGCCTAATCTTGGGAGAACTTACAAACATTATATTGAAAATGTGGACTACTTGTAATGAAGTAGTGTTTTACCCTACATGCATAAGGTCATAAGAAAAATTCATATTTCATACATGGATGATTCCTCTGGAAGATGGTCATGAAATAAAAGATATTTGTCATGTATATTGTTTTTGTTTTATGACTTATCTGAAAGATCCAATGATATCCATCAACAAATAAATTTACCCATGTATGCACAGAGAGTTGTTTATTGAATACAACAAGATTGATTTTAGCCGCTTTGGCAGGTGAAAATTAAAACTCATCTTGCTTTGTTTTACTGCTTAGTGATATGCAAAGTCACAAAAACAAAACAGAAGTATTTCATATATTTCTTAGGAGTTAGAGGTCAAATATTGTTTTATAATATCATGTCATTGTCTATAAAATAGAGTACCAGAATGAAGAGTTCAACTTGAGAATGAAAAATATTATTTTAGCAAGCAATTAGAAATCAGTGCCTTGTCTTTGCAGATTGTATCAGATGGCACTATTTTCTTATGCATGAAAAATTTATAAAGAAATCAGCAATTTATATTTCATGCAATTAATAAGAAGTGGTGATTAAAGTTTCCTGATTTTAGATGAAATCACATTCACCCATCTTGTAAATTTAATCTTCAATAGATGGCTCGGTTTCTTAGGGACACTGGATTGCAGTTGGGATCTTGGAATGCCTAAAGAAACACATCCTCGATTTGTTGCTGTCCATTTGCTTACTTCAATTTTCTAATGGGTAACTACTAAGAAATGTCTGTACCTATACTGCCTACAGTGTGTCATGTTGTAGCAATGAACAAAATTTCCTTTAATACTTGACTTTTTTTAAACATTGCGTGATACAACTATGGTTTATAAACTTCTATCCAAATCTTGTTTGCTTTTTTTAAACATTTGCTCTTGTACTTTATTTTCATTTGAAATAATTCTTGACAGTACTAGAGATTTGACCAAAGACACCGTTTTGTTTTTGCTAGGCAAGCACTCTACTACGAGGGCCACTCATAAGGACTCTTGGGATCTCAAGATGGTATGCAAGACAACTAGGAGTTTGTTTGTTTGTTATTATTTCTGTGAGAATCTTAATAACATGCAAAGAGAAAGAAAGTCACATTGGTTGGATAAAAATCCAAAGGCCTGTGAACTACCAAACTAATATTACTGATTCTTAGACGGCTTCAAAAGTTGCTTTAGAAGTTACATTTCAATACACACATGTAGGAGATTTCAGGAAATTCTATGTGAAAATTAGCTTGGATTTAAAATGTCATTGTGATGAATGTAAAAACATTTTGAACTGAGTCTTCATTTCAAAAAGAAAGAAATGAATAGTTAGGTTAGAAAGATTGTTAAAAGAAATGTTTTTTTTTAAATTCTAGTATGTACAGTAGTGAAGACAACCTTGTAATGTCAATATTGAATTTCATGTTTTTAATTTTTGTGGTTTATTTTATGGCTTGAACTCTGGGCCTTGTAACGTGCAAGGCAAGCATTCTCCCACTTGAACAATACCCGTAGACCTTTTTGAGTTGATTATTTTTTGGACAGTTTTTAGTTTTTGCCCTGGCTGGCCTACACTATGACCTTGCTTCTTATTCCCTCACATAGTCATATAGTCTGGAGATGGCAGTTGGTATCATCATGTCCACATGATTGGTTGAGATGAGGTCTAATTTACAGCAAAAGCTGGTTCTAAACCTCAATTCCTGATCTCCCTCCTCAGTAGGTGGATTTCAAACATGCAATTAGATTTCTAGATTTTCATCTTTGAATTATGGTAAAATAAAGCAATGACCTTAAATTTATGAAATATACATTGAATAATTTAGAAGAAAACGTTAACATCTGCAATTTGTTGTGAGATTGTTAAGGTAATTTTCTCAGAAATAATTCAGAAAGAATATGTGCCTGAAGGAACATGATCATAAAATTATTAAATTATAAACACTATATGTTAATAATTGATCAATTCAAGCTTGGCATGGTAGTACACATACATAATCCCAGCACTTGGAAATTAAGGCAGAAGAATTACCAGTTTGAGGCCAACCTGTACAACATCGAGAGATCCTATCTCAAGAAAAACTAGAACAGAAAAGAACCAAACAAACAATTGCTGAATCAAAATAAAAGGGAAATAATTTGTAACCTTTTTTCAAATATAAATTTCAAATTATAATATAAAAATTACTAAAAGGCCAGGTGCCCGTGGTTCACACCTGTGATCTTAGCTACTCAGGAGGCTGAAGTCTGAGGATCATGGTTCAAAGCCAGCCCAGGCAGGAATGTCCATGAGACTCATCTCCAATTAACCACCAGAAAACCAGAAGTGGTGCTGTGCCTCAAATGGTAGAGCACTTGCCTTGATGCCCAAGCCCAGAGGTTCAAGCCCCATGACAGACAAAAATAAATAAATAAAAATAAATGGAAAAATTGTAAGGTGGAAGGTTTGCACAGAAGTAAAATTGAAACAGCATTATTCCAAGGGCAATAATAATCATCTTAAGGAAATCTTTTGCATTTATAATTAACTATGAATAAAATTTCTAAAAATGCTAATTTGTCTGTTCTCATTTTTAGAATAATTCTAACATTGTCCTAATTCTCATTTTAAGGTGGAAAAACTTGGAAAACAGAATAAGTCCAGTTTAAAAGACTTTGCTTCATATATATATATATATATATATATATATATATATATATATATATATATATGGTAACTCTACCACAGACTGTGTGATCTGCCCTCATCAAGGTCATCAATGCAAGCCGGTGGTCTGTCCTGTTTTTACTAGCCAGCTGTCAAGCTGCAGGAATTTGGGTGGTTACAGATCGCTAAGCAGCTCTATAATTTAGAATCAGTTTTCTAAGCTGTCTTGTCTTTATTTTCATAGCACATTATTGGTTTCCATTCCAAGGTCGCACTGGGTCATCTTGGCAAGATCAACAGTGCAGGTGCACAGTTTAAGGAAGGAAATGCAGGAAAGACTATCGGCTCGTGCACCATTACACGTAGAAAAGGGGAAGAAATCAATGTTGGACATGTAGAGTTGAGAAAATCATTAGGAAAACAAATGGGTCTTTCATACTTTCAGGAATAACATCAAAGAATGTAGATTTTATTTTGAAAGGCATAGATGTCAGATGGGGAGAGAGAACAAGAAAGAAAGGAGAGTTTAGAGGTTGCTATTTGCAGAATTATTATTTTACTAGAAGGTGGGCATGCTCCACTGAATTTAAAATGCTTCTATTTGTAACTCAATTCATCTATGTCTGATTCTGGTGTGTGGACAAATATTTTAAATAAATGATGTGTCTAACAAAAATGACTCGACAATCACAGCTTTAATGCCCTTAGAGTGGTGCTAACATATGGGCAGGTTATTTTTTGTTTTATTAAATGAAGTTTCTTGAATTCATACAGAAATAGAACATCATGATAACTAGAAGCATGAGCTTTCCAACCAGACTCTCTGGATTCTTTTGTTTATTTAGAAAATGAGGGACTAGTATTCATTTTCTTATGTATGTAATTGTTACCCCTTCTGTACAAAACTTTTACAAGACAAAGAAAAAGAATATGAGGGACTGGGGCAAGTTTCTGGCAGTTCCTCAGTTTCCACAGAGATGGAATGAGTGTCATGACTGGGTCTCTCTCACTGGGCCAATGTGACAGTTCACAGTAACAAAGTGCAAGTGAAACACTCCCAACAATGCTTGAATGTACTTAACATTCACTTGATTGTACTGCAAATCACAGGATCAAAGCTGAGGAACAGTACTCAAGCCTTGAGTTCAAGTCTCATCACCAGCACCCATCCCCCACCCTCCCACCACACAAACACAAACACACAAACACACACACATACACACAAAATCAAGAAAGGTAATTTAGAAGGAATCATTTACATAGTAAATGAGATGTGAACAATAGATGAAACGAAAAAATAGGCATGAAATGGTGAACAACATAAATTGTTTTAAGAATTACAAGTAGTAGCTGGGCGCTGGTGCCTCACACCTGTAATCCTAGCTACTCAGGAGGCTAAGATCTGAGGATCATGGTTCAAAGCCAGCCTGGGCAGGAAAGTCAGTGAGACTCTTATCTCCAATAAACCCCTAGAAAACCGGAAGTGGCGCTATAGGTCAAGTGTTAGAGTGCTTGACCTTGAGCTGAAGAACTGAGGGACAGTGCCCAAGCCCAGAGTTCAAGCCCCACCACCGACAAAAAAAAACAAAAAAAGAATTACAGATAGTTCTTTGTAACTAAGGTATGAAGTACATGGGATACTGATCATTCTTGTTATTGTTCTTTTCCTTTATTTTAGCTTATATTATTTTATAGTGTGAGATTTCATCATTACATTTTCATACATATTTACACTAAATTCTGAATAATCTTATCCCATCTACCACTCTCTTCCCCTCCCTTATACCTCAAACAATTTCAACAGGTTTCATTGTTCTATTTTCCTAGTACAAACAATATATTTGGACCATATTCATTGCTATCACCCTACTTATTAAAAACCAAACTCCTACCACTATTACCAATACCCACACAGCCTATTAAGGCTAGTCTTAGTTACAACATATTTCCTCTCCTCTCTTCTCACAACTTATATGTCATCTCAGAAAGCCTGAAACCTTTTATAACATGGATATTGAAATATCATTTACCAACCTCACTGACAATTTATGTTCAAGTTTCTGTTTTATTCTCTTAATTCAAAGGTAAAATAAGAGGATAGTGGTGTAAATGAATAGCATTCAGTAATGAATAATAAATTCAAATTCTGTAGCATTTGTGTTTTTATTCCTAATTTTAATATTTTGTAGACATATGCAATCTTATATGTATTTTACAATAGTCACCTATAATTTTAGCCATAGAAGACATAATCTATATAAACTATCTGTAATGGACATATATAGTCAATTATTTCTTACACAATTTCTCCAAATCATTTTTTGCAAAGAGAATTTTTAATGGCTTTCTTTATAGATCAAGAAAAAATGCACATAGAAACATTCCTCTGTAAGTCAGGCCCATAGTAATTTGAATTATGTAAAAAAAAAAAACCTTTCAGTCAGCCCTGTCTTGGAAGCCACTCACAAAACAAACCTATTTCATGCATAAATTATATGTAGATCCAACCCTCTAAATAAACTTTATCTTAATCTCAAATATGCAGAAAGATTCTATATGTCTTAGGAGCTTTATTGACAATATGACAGGTGTGAAATTTAGTGTTACTTATATAAAAACTTTATCCTCAAATTTTCCCAATAAGCACATAAAAATGAGCAGAGTAGTAAAATATCAAATTCTCATCATGCAGATTCAAAAGCTCATCAATATTTTTAATCTACATTCTCCCTAACTAAATAATTTTGAAGAAATACTAAGTATTGCTTTTATTTCCACCGTAAATATTTCACGGTTAATATATCTGTTTTTTCACTCAACGCTTGTGCTATACTATTTGGACCACATCAACAGTTCCAAAAGTGTTTTCGTTTTTTGTACCTTTACTTATTTTCTTTCACTCAAGGCTATCATTCTATCACTTGATCCATAGTTCTACTTCTTCAGTGTAAATCTTTAAATAAGAAATATCTCTCTTATATCAGGAAAATTTAACATCTAGTCCCTTATTATTATTATTATTAAATACTTTTATTCAGTTGTTGAATTGCATGACAGTCTGGGTAGGTTTTTATGTGTCATTTGAATGAAGGATCATCATAAGACTTTTATTTCTGTAACCAGTTCTCCTTTACTCATTTGCCATGCATTTTTTAAAAAGTGGTTATTTCTAGGGTATTACTGTGTTCAGTAATAGTTATTTTGGCCTCCACCACCATTGTGATGCAAATTCTCATATAGGTCTTGTGCAAACTAACTCTGAATCTCAGAATGCTGATGTGGTTAGATTAAAATTTCTATGAGTGCATATTAGTTGCTGAAAATGTGTTTCACTGTAGTATTTTTATGTATTCATGTGCTTCATGTTTATTAGAATATCCTCCTCTATTGTTTTCTTCCCCCATGATACACACAGTGAGTATGATTCAGCATAAATAATGATGTAATGCCATTTGCAGGAAAATGAAAGAGAGTGGAGATCACTATGGTTAGTGAAAAAGGCTTGGTGTTAAAGGATAAATGTCACATTTTCCTCTTGTATGTGGAATGTAGACTAGTCTAAATGAATACAAATGTGAGAATGTTCAAAGGATAAGCAAGAGGGCTGAGGGGAAGAGAATCGTGAAGAAATATATTGTGTTTATGTATGAAGACATCATAAGAAAGCTCACTAGATTTAATTTTTTTTCACAGTTCTCATAGGTGTGTTATAAACTTCCATTAAGCGGCAGCTAATTCCCCATCCCTCACCACCTACATTCATTACTTCATCAGGAATTGAAAATGGTAGTATTTCAAATGCATTTTTCCTACTTTATATATTAGCAGGATTTTTTTCTAGAAAGAGGAAATTTCCCTGTGGTATAGACAAGTAAAATCCTTGATGTTTTTCTCCTTATTTACCTCCATTGAGAGTGACAAATTTGGTCTCTAGCAATCTCAAAATGCACTCAATAGACTAATATTTCCACATCATAAATTCAGAGATTGTTTCACTTCACATATGTGAAACATGTCAGATTTAATTGTCTTAATTTCCCTAAGAAAATATTTATTGTACTAAATATTATAACAAGAAGATATCTACACTAGAAAAGTAATTTTGATGTATAAAACAAAAATACTAGAGGAAAGGATTGGAAGTATGGCTCAGTGGTGGTACTTGACTATCATGAGTAAAGCGCTACTTTCAGTGTATATTTTCTATTTGACTAATTAATTAAACAAAATAAGATATATTAGAAGATGGAAGATGTACATATTGAGGAATGTTATACATAAGAAAACACTCAGACTTTTGAGGAACCTGCTGTTTTCCAAAGTGGTTGAATAAGTTTACACTCACACCAACAATGCAGTAGGGTTCCCTTCTGGCCACATCCCCTCCAGCATCTGTTGGTATGAGAGTTCTTGATTATAGCCATTCTAACTGGGGTGAGGTGGAATCTCAATGTTGTTTTGATTTGCATTTTCTATGGCTAGAGAGGTTGAGCATTTCTTCATGTGTCTATTGGTCATCCTTATTTCCTCTTTAAGTCTTTAGCCCACTTATTAATGGGGCTGTTGTTTCTTTGAGGATTTGTTGTTGGGGGATTTAATTTTTTGAGTTCTAAGTATATTTTAGATTTGAGACCCTTGTCTGTTGTATGGTGAGTGAAGATCTTCTACCATTTTGGCATTTACCCAAACCACCACAAATAAGGCCATACTAAAGCTACCAACACAACTATATTTATCGCAGCATTATTCACTGTAGTCAAGATATGGAACCAATCCAGATGCCCCTCAGTAGATTAGTGGATCAAGAAAATGTTGTATATATTCACAATGGAATTCTATGCCTGCATCAGAAAGAATTACACTACTCAATTTGTTAGGAAATGGAAAGATTTGGAAAAAAAAATATACTAAGTGAAGTAAGCCAGGCCCAAAGAAACATAGGTCCCATGGTTTCCCTTATTTTCACTAACTAGTATGCATCTAGGATAATCTTACCAGACAAGTAGAAAAGCTCAAAAGCTATGCACATATGACCATATAAGATCATGCTAAGCAAAATGAACCCCAAGATAAGGAGACAAGATGTTTTATCTCTCTTACTGTTGTTTTTAATGTACTTATAATGTACTATGTGATTTTTTTGTTTCTTTTGTATGTTCTTCCCCTATGGTATAACCCTTGTTTTCACTGTGTTTGATTTTGGTACCCTGCATCTTGCATATACTTTTTTTCTAATTTGGGGAGGGGAGGAGAAATAACAAAACACTGAAACAAGAATACAGGTTGACCTATTTTAACAATGAGATGTACAAGATTCGACGTTGAAAATGAACTTTACAACTTTGGGGGAAGGAGGAGTTGGGGAGATGGGGAGGGAAGGGATGGTAGGAGAAAAAAGCAAAGGAGGGGGGTAACAATGCTCAATAGGAAATGTACTCATTACCTTATTCATGTAACTGTATCCCCTCTGTACAGTATCTTTACAATAAAAATATATATTAAAAATAAAAGTTTATAGGATGCTAATAATACAAAACTTGTTAAAAATAAAATGAAATCATGAAACTCTACTAATAATTTTATTTCAGAAAATCTACTCTTATTTATTTATGACTATTTGTCATATTATATCCCAAAACTTTTATTTGATTTACCCTATAGACCATTATCAACTGAGTAATTGTTGTATAAGGGTATCTAGTCTTAGAAAGGCTACAATAATTGTTATTGTAACAACATGTTTAACTCATGACCTTCAAGTCTTCAAGGTATCTGTGAAAGACTCCAGGTATTTGGCCTTTTCTCAAATATATCAGTGTGCATGTGTGCTTACCTAATTTACTAAATTTTGAGAAGAAACTATGCTTTCTCATTCCTCTACCTTCCCCCAAAATGTCAGGAATCAATGACACACTTGAGTTGATCAATGAGCTGCAATGAAAAGATTAGAATTGGGAATCAAAGCTTTTATTGCCAGAAAGAAAGATTTAATTTATCTCTCTGAATTTACCATCTTTTGGATATGTTTTTTTCAAAACTTACAGGATCTGAAATAATATTTAGTATGTTTTTAGTTTAATTTTTGACCCAATAAATGTCATAGCCATTGAAGACATTGCTATACATTATGACCTTTAGCTTTGAAATTCCAGCAGCTATTCATTTGTCAGAGCCATTAAATCCAAAATTTTATGGGAAACAAATTTTAGAGGAAAAACAAATATTTTAGAAAGCTAAAATTGGTCATAAAATACAACAATCTAAATAAAACATGGATTGAAAATAATTACCACCTACTTTTATATATTTTTGACAAGAGAATCAGGAATAATAATAATTCAGAGCTTATTTCAACAATAAATTATAAAGTTATTACATATACTAGATTTTATATAATTATATAATCTAAATTAATTATAGTCATCATTCAGAAACTATAATTTGCAATCACTTTTATCAGCATTTTAAATGTTTGAAATATTTTCCAATGGATTGCTTTTCTTTGTACTTTTTATTTTTCTATATTCCTGACTCTGTAGCTATCAGAACTAATTCTCAATAACAAATATTCACTGGTCATAGAATTTCATAAATATGTTCTTCATTTCACTGAAGATTTTAATTCTATATTCTATATACTGTATCCTAAACGGACTTTGTTCTTCAATAAAGAAAGAAAAGGCTCCTTACTCCTTGAGGGCTATTTCATTTCATTTCTGTTTAATGGCATTTCTTATCATTCTATTCTTTAGGATGATAATGCTGGAAGTAAAACTGCACTCAATGAAATGCTTCGGAGGACAGGTTACCAATATTTCTAATTAAAGATACCATTGGCCATAAGCAAATTAGACTAAACAACACTTTAAACATGGTACATAAACTGTAAAATTACTGGAATTAAAGAGGGTACACATTTGAAATTTTACCAGGCCTCATAAAATACTTTAATATTGAAATCAAAGTAATATTGGGCTACATTTGCTTCTTTTGAATTTTATTTAAAAATTCTGCTATTTCTGATGAAAGCCAGCCTTGGCAAAATTTATTCCTTAGATTCAAGAAGAATTCATGACACTCTACTTTCATTGATACTGTCTTTGAGTTTGTGTATGTGTGTCTTGTCTGTTTTGTTTTCTTTATCACTCTAGCTCTGTAAGTTAAGTGGTGAGTTGAAATATTATAAATTAATATTAATATCATCAATATAATATTATAATTAATACAAACAAATAATAACTTTTACTAAAATAACTTAAGTGAACTTTTTCTTTAGTCCTGAACTAAGAATTGCTCAGTACTAGAGCTCAGGTTGAGAGAAAACATTACTCAATGAATGAATGGAACTCTGTGTACAGAGCCTGTCTTTGTATATAAGTCTTAGAGTAAATGGGGAAAGAGCATGTCAGGAAAAGTCAACCTTTAGAAAATAGGGTGGGGAAAGGGATACCTTGGCTGGAGGTCAGGTTCAAGGGCAACCTTTAAAATATTTTTATTTCCTTTAAGTAGTTGTACAAAAGAGTTGCCATTCAACAGAGTGGTTAATGAATACAGTGCCTACAAACCTCGCCCACCTCATCCTTTCCCTCACTTTTCTTAATTTTTGCTATGTATTTTTGTCACTTAACAAATTAATATATATGTATATAATGCATCTTAATCTGTGTCATCATCCCTTCAACAACTTCACTCCCCTTCGACTCACTCCTTCTTTTATTTTTCTAAATTCTGTGGCATATACAATTCGTTCTTGCCTGCATTCTACTCATTTCCCCTGTTCATTCTATAGATTCTCCTAAAGGGACGAATGGACCAAGAAAATGTGTCATATATACACAGCATACTTTTATTCATACATCAGAAAGAATGGAAAGACTAGGAAAAATATATTAAATGAAGTAAGCCAGACCTAGAGAAGCAGAGGTTTCATGGCTACCCTAATTAGTGGGAACTAGAATGTAATTACTTGTCTTTAGAAATAAGAATGGCCAATAGACGCATAAAGAAATGTTTATCATATCTGCCCATAGAGTAAATGCAAATCAAATCAGCATTGAGATTCCACCTCATCTCAGTTAAAATGACCATTATCAAGAAAAATAATAATACCAGATGCTGGTAGGAATACTCCCCTAAGAAATGCTACTGCACTGTTGGTAGAGTTGGTAGAGTTCAGCTACTCTGGAAAGTATGGAGGTTCCTCAAACGACTAAACAGAGTTCTCCTATGACCCTTCAATCCCACTTTCTGGGCATTTACCCAATTGACCAAAAACCAGACGTTATACGAAAACCAACTAGCATGACCATGTTCATTGCAGTATTATTTATCATAGCCAACATATGGAACCAACCCAGAGTCCCCTCAGTGGATGAATGGATCAAGAAAGTGTGGTATATATATACAATGGAATTCTATGCTTCTATCAGAAAGAATGACATTTCCCCATTTATAAGGAAATGGAACAACTTAGAAAAAAAATTATACTAAGCAAAGTAAGCCAAACCCAAAGAAACAGGCTGCATGGTTTCCCTCATTTGTAATAACTAGAATGTGTCTATAAATCTACAAGTGAACTCAATGGATAGTAAAAAACAATATATATTATATATGACTAAAGAAAGTATATATAATAAGTTGATGTTAGGGAAATGAACCCTAAGATCTGGATTCAAATGTTTTTTTTTTCTTTCAGATACAGGTGGACCCATTGCAACAATGAGATGTACAAGTCGTTATGTCGAAAATGAACTTTACAACTTTGGTGCAGGGTGGGAGGGAGGAGGTGGGTGCAGGGAGGATTGGGTGGGGGACAGGAGGAGGATGGGAAGGGATGGGAAGGGGAAACAATGGAGGAGGCTAAAATGCTTGATAAGAAATGTACTCATTATCTTGCCCATGTAATTGTAACCCCTCTGCACAGTATTTTCACAATAAAAAAAAATAAAAAATTAAAAAAAGGAAGTATATATAATAAAATTTAGCTATTTTAAAAGTAAACAAAACTTGAATTTATCATATGAAAAAAATTTTGTAATTGCTAACAAACAAGGTATAGGACATTGTTTTAAAAAGTTATTTAGGCCGGGCACTGGTGGCTCACACCTGTAATCCCAGCTACTCAGGAGGCTGAGATCTGAGGATCAAGGTTCAATGCTCGGGCAGGAAAGTCCATGAGACTCTTATCCCCAATAAACCACTAGAAAACCAGAAGTGGTGCTGTGGCTCAAGTAGTAGAGCACTTGCCTTGAGCTGAAGAGCACAGGGACAGCGCCCAGGCCCAGAGTTCAGGCCCACAACCGACAAAAACAAACAAATTTTTTAGAAGTACTCTCTTTTCAACCTTGTATCATCTAATCAACCTTCATATCTATGTATTTGTGGTCTTTACGGTTATTATTGCTTCACAGAAATGAATCATATGGTAACAACTTCTTTGATATAACGTCATTTGCTTGGCAAGCTTTTTGTTTTTAAAGCTCATATCATTAAGTGCATCATCATTTTCCTGATTGTGTCTGAGTATATTTTGCTTTATGTAGTTAATTAAGCTATACTACTCTTTGCTTACTGACATAGAGAATATATCCAATTGGGGGCTATTAGGAATAAAATAAGTGTGAATTTCATGAATAGCCCTTTCCTATACACCCAAGTTTTCATTTATATTAGTGAATACTTCAATTGTAACCATTGGATCAAGTAGCAGGTCAATGTTTAACTTGACAAGAAAATGGCATTCTGTGTTTTCAAAAGTGTGTTTCTCCTTGCTTTCCATCCTCTAAACACTTATATTCAAACTTCATTTTTAACATTCTTGGTGTAATTGCAAACAAAAGTAGTTTTATAATTTATATGTCTTGATGGAATTATTTTACCTGTCAATGTTGGGACTCAGCCACTGTAAGGACAGCTTAGTGTGCATCTAGAACCTGGATTCCTTGGGGCCGTCTTATGCAACTTTTTAGAACAAACTCATTCTGTCTCGACTCAAACACAAGAAGTCTTATTTCCTCAAATCAAAATTTTTCTTTTCAGCTTAGATTAGGTGCCATGTTGTTTTGTCTTCTTGAAACTATTTCTAGGCTGAAAATGTGGTCATCATAGGTCTCATCTCTTTGTGTCCTTCTTAAGGTATAAAATGCTATCTATAAACCATTACTTTTCAATTTTCAAGCTGCTCACAGCAGAAGGACTGTCTTGTACCAGCTACTTCATCATGGATCACACACATTTATATTATTTGACCCGTGGTCATATCCTTAGCAAGCTCTCCATGAGTTTTATTGACTATCTGTTTCCAAGGGGTCAGCAGATTTCTACTATCAGACCACAGAATCTTGGGAGAGTAGTGGTCATGTTAGATGCCAAGTAAATGGCATAAATCTGCAACCTAGAGTGAGCATTCTGTGGTGACATTTCTACATTTTTTACTTTATAGTATGTGACTTTGATCCCTTTCCATGTATTGTTCACTTTTCTGTATCTAAAACAGTCTACTTTTTACATCTTGTTACAGGAATATTCTGAAAAATGAATGAAAATTTTACATGGAAAGAGTTTACAACAGTATCTGTACAGAGAGTTAACATTTAAATTCTCATTCATGTTTCCATGCTCTTCTTTCTAATCTACCTTTTCAAATGGGCTTAGTGTTTATGCATTTTCCTGTTGCCTCTGGTGATAATTCTCCAAACTTTTGTTTATCTCCCTGTTTTTGTCAATGTTCCTTATCATTTGACTGGCTAAGTTTTATTATCAAAGTTATGATTTAGAATATTCATATTTATCATCTTAATTGTTTATTAATATTCACAAAATCATAAGAGTTAAATATTGTAGAATGCTGCACTTAGGTAGCAGAGTTGTGGGAGGGTCACATATGCTTAGCTAGTGGAATTATTTAACCTACTTTCATCCATGTTGTATTATCTCCGCCTCCTTCCTATCTGACCCATAAAAATGGCTCTGTATGTTTATTGAAACATTATAACCTTGTGTTTCTGATAAGCATTTTTCTCTCTTTTAATACTGGAGGAAATATAGCAGCAGAAGGTTTTTTCCAGCTTGACATTTTTCAACATCAGAGTTCAATAAAATATAAATTCACTTTATTGCTTTATCATTTTGGTCTCTTTTTGCCCCATTTTGTCTCTAATGATACCACATGAAGAATAATGTCAAAATTCTTGATAGAACTCCTACGTATGTTATCTACAGCATTCTTTCATATCCCATGAGAGATAAATGGCATTTAAAATTGTTGTTCACTGAAACAATGCTATACTATGTTTTAGAAACCACTTTCTTCTTTGCACATATGCAGAATTAACACATGTAACAATGTAACACGGATTTTTTATAAAGCTTTACATATGGTAAGAAACTTCTGAAGACACACTATGGTTGTAGAGACCTCAGTTAACTACATGTCCTTTCCTGGAACATGTAGCATTTTACAAAGTTTGGAATTCTATGTCAGAATTTCTATGATGAAATATGATAAAAATTTAACACTAAAAAAAATACCTAGTATCTTTTTTCCTATTCATACAGATGCTGGTTATTAAATAAAAATACTCCTTTTCTGTATGTAATTACTCATGAAAATATATTTCAATAGTAACATTGAAATGAATCAAAGGATTTTATATTTAACAACCCAAAAGTATATTTCATGGTATCATATAAGTACTTGGCTGACATCTTATACTTTATGTCAGATAAATAAAATGTAATTTAATGTCTATTTTTATAAACATAATTAGAAGGGTAAAATTCTTTATATTCTCAAAAATATTTTAGATATGCTGTTCTTTTTATATCTTAGCACTTAAACATTATTGTTCATAATTATATTCTATACAGAATGATTCTTTTATCCCTAGTCAATAATTCAAACTAACTGGAAAAGCAAATATTGGATATTTTTCACCCCAAATAAATTTAATAACAAATAGACATTACTTTTTCTTTTCTAGAACTATTTCTGCATTTGAACATTTCTCAATGATGTAAATTTTTATATTTGGTTTGAGTCTCAAAAGTCTGTATTTATTTGAGGTATAACAATTTCAAAAATAATGTAATTCACCCATTTCTATCAACTCAATGTTTAAGGATGCTTCCGAATACATAGTCTAAATTCCTAGTACATTTATTTACTGATTATTATCATGCAGTATAGGACTCAATAAGAATTCATAGAGGTGTAACTGGTCTGGCACAGATAGCTGATATTTCTTCTTTTTGTCTTAGAAGGACACCAATTTGTAAGATTAAGTGTCAAGAGGACTCAAAGAATAGCAGAGAATGCATTTCTGCTTAGCCCCTGTCTCATTTCTGGAGCAAGAAAGGACTGCAGGTTTGTATGGAGAGAATCTGCCACAGGTAGTGCAGCAGAATCCTGACAGCTAGAATTCTGATGCCACCT
This sequence comes from Dipodomys ordii, assembly GCF_000151885.1. Taxonomy (NCBI): domain Eukaryota; kingdom Metazoa; phylum Chordata; class Mammalia; order Rodentia; family Heteromyidae; genus Dipodomys; species Dipodomys ordii. Next base: position 14,718,876 of record NW_012267246.1, on the reverse strand, counting down.
GTCAGTGTGCTGAGATTGCTGTCTTTTGAAGGATGGGCCTCATTGCCCTAGTTTTCCCATTAACCCACTTTCTACCACACTGCTCACTTGCCCTTCTCTTGGACTGACTGCTGTGTCTTGTCCTATCTTCCATACAAAATCTTAAACAGTTTCAGAGGAAGCTCTTAATTTAGGATATCAGTACCACGGGAGGCAAGTGCCTTAGAGAAGTGAAGCACAGTTCTATCTCCCCACCTTCCAGGATAAAAGCATGCTGTTTGGATAAGCACTGAAAATGGTTCAAGGAAAAGAGTCCTAGCTAAAAATAGATAAATAAATGAAGTCAGACATGAAGAAATCTTTTCAAATGGTTCATAAAACAGTATGCCACTCTTTTATATGTCCTTAAAAATTGAAGAGTTTGAAGGGTAAATTCATGCTGGTGGTCTGAAGCAAAAAAGAAATATTCATGTTTGCAAAATAAACATTTCTAGACAAGAAATTCTCTGAGTTTAAAAAATGTGATGATATGGGGAAATAATGGAAAATTTTGAAGCCTGTGTTATCCACCTTAGAATATATCATGTTTTGAAGAAATTTATTCAGAACGGACCAAATAGCTAATAAAGTAAAATTGACCAATGTTACTAAAAAAAATCATCAATGCATGAGTAAAAGGCTTTTCTCTAGGCAAATATAACCATCATATTCAAGGTGTAACTTGAGGAGGTGAGTGGGGTTCAAATAAATCTGGAAGACTGTGACCAGAATGACACTGATTAAGATGCATTTATACATAAAATAACATGTTAAATTAAAACCTCCTTGACAACTAATTATAGAAAATAAAAATAAAATAAATTTAAAAATAAATGGCCTGGTCCAATAAAAAGTTTGCTAGATTTGAGGTCTGAAATCTGAACTAATATACTAATATTTTTTAGCTATCAACTTAATAATGTAGTTTCCCACTGTAATTAAAAATATGCATATTTATTATAAATAGTACATTTTTAATACTTAAAAACAATATATTTTCTTATTTATTCAAAAGATTATGAACAGAAGGGTTACAACTATATAAGCTAGGTGATGAGTACATTTCTTTCTAGACACTGCTACCCTTCCCTCATTTTCTGCTGGTTGCCCTTCCCCACTCCATTTCACCCAAAGTTGCAAAGTCTGTTTCCAACTTAGTGTCTAGTGAGTATCATTGTTGCACTAGTTTATCTTTTATCCTGCTTGATCTGTGATTCCTGTTTCCTTCCATGGATCAAATAAAGTTATATATAAGACAAAGTGTACAGCAAACAAAACCAAACAAAAAGACAAAAACACAAAAAAAGAGAAAGAAAGAAAAATGAAATAAATGCAAACAGTATATTATAGAAACGTGTTTCTCCAATTATTGGAGTTGATTATGCTATACTTCATTGTGTGTGGTTATATGCAACTAGCAATTGGGCTATTGTGATCCTCTGCTAAGAATGATATAGACATAATCCAGTTATTACAAATGAGGGGAACTGTGCAAGCTATGTTTCTTTTTCTCTGGTTTGCTTCACTTAATATAATTTTTCGAGGTCTTTCCATTTCCTTATGAATGGGGCAATGCCATTCTTTCTGATGGAGGCATAGAATTCCATTGTGTATATATACCACATCTTCTTGATCCATTTGTCTACTGAGGAGCATCTGTATTGGTTCCATGTTTTAAATATGGTAAAAAAAAATGCTGCAATAAACATAGTTGTGCTGGTAGGTTTAGCATAGTCTTGTTTGTGGTCATTTGGGTAAACGCTTAAGAGTGGGATTGCCGGGTCAGAGGGAGCTCTATGTTTAGTCTTTTGAGGAACCTCTGTACTGCTTTCCAGAATGGCTGAACCAGAGCCAGTTTACATTCCCACCAACAATGTAGTAGCATTCCCTTTTGGCCACATTCCCACTAGCATCTGTTATTACTAGATTTCTTGATAAGGTCATTCTAACTGGAGTAAAGTCAAATCTAAATGTTGTTTTGATGTGCATTTCTTTTATGGTCAGAGATGACGAACATTTCTTGACGTGTTTATTGGTCATTCTTATTTCCTCTTCAGAGAAGTCTCTCTTTAAGTCTTCAGCCCACTTGTTTACTGGGGTGGCTATTTCTTTGAGGATTTTCTTTTCAGTGATTAACTTTTTTGAACTCTAAGTATATTTTAGATATGAGCCCCTTGTCTGTTGTATAGATAGTGAAGATCTTCTTCCAGTCTGTGGGCTTTCTATTTATCTTGCTAGCTATGTCTTTTGCCATGCAGAAATTCTACAGTTTAATGCAATCCCATTTACCTAACCTTTCTTTGATTTGTTGTGTTTCTGGGTCTTTATTTTCAGTGTATCTGCTTTTACCTCAAGATCCTTGATCCACATGGAATGATTCTGGTGCAGGGTGATATATGAGGATCTAACTTCCACTTTCTATTCATACATAACCAATTCTGCCAGCACCATTTGTTGAAGAGGCTGTCTTTCTTCTATTTTGTTTTTTTTTCTTTATTGGCTCCCTTATCAAAGATTAGGTGGCTATAGGCCTGTGAGTTCATTTCTGGATCTTCACTTCTATTCCATTGGCCCTCAGGCTTCTTCTTGTACCAGTACCAAGTTGTTTTTATACTAGGACTTTGAAATATAATTTAAAGTTTGGTATTGATATTCCTCTAGCACTGTTCTTCCTGCTAAAGATTGTTATTGCTGTCCAGGTTTTGTATCAAACCTAGTGTAAATATGTGTCTTTATTTTGGAGGGGAATACTAATGGCTGAAATTTCTTTGCTTGGAAGATGGATGTTTAAGTTTATAAGTAACTTTCACACAGTTTCTCATTGTGGCTGAGGCATTTTACAAGCCCATTCTCACATGACACATTACTCATCCTTTGCAACACTTGACACTGGTGTTCTTTTTAATACTGACCTTTAGAATAAACGTATGGTGCTATCACATTGTGGTAATAGATTACATTTCACTAATGCTAATTATGTGGAGAATATTTGTCTGAAATTCTTAATCAGTCAAATGTTTGTGAAAGATGTCTATTGAAGTTTTAGACCATTCTTAGAAAATTGGCTAACTTATTTGACTGAGTTACAAAATCTTTCTCTATTTTCAATGCAAGTTATCTGACAGATTTATTTATTGTGAAAACTACCTCCATTCTGTTGCTGGAATTTTGGTTTTTATATCAATTATTTTCAAAGAAGGAACACATTAATTTTGATGGTCTACGTTTTCTGATTTTTTTCTTTATACTTTATGCTTTTTTTACATCACAATCAAGAACTTTTAGCCTACCTAAACATGTATAGATTGTTCACGTATGTTCTACTTAAGAAGTTTCCCAGTTTGGGCTTTTATATGTAGGAATATAATCCTTATTCCAATTTCAGCTTTACAAATCATTTAATCACAACTAAATGTTGATCTTAACACTTTTCCCTTGATTTTTAATTCATGAAACTATTACAAAGAAACTCAGCAATGTAAAGCAATGTAAATAAAGCTTTATTTCTTACAGCATGGAGTTGAGGTAACTTTCTTTCAAGACATTTTCTGCTATCCAACATCTTACTTCTCATTAACAGAAGGGAAAAAGAAGGAGGAATGACATGATGCAATATAATACAGGTAAGGCCAGCCTTGTGCTTAATCAACACAAAACCTGAACATAAAAATGGTCCCAAAGATGAATAATTTTGAATTTTCTATATAATAATTATAAAAATTTAACTAAAGAGTTGGATGATTACATTTATTTTAATTGATACATTAAATCACAAAATTGTACATGCTAATGTAACATTTTAATATATGCATGCACTGTGTAATATTTAGACAAATTAAATATGTCTATCTTTAAATACTTAGTTACTTCTATATGGCAAACACTTTCAAAATCCTTCCTTCTAGCATTTTTCATTGAAATAAACAATCCATTATTGTTTATAGACATCCTGATGTACAACAGCACACCTGAATTTCTTCTCCTCTGTACCTATAACTAGGGACCCATCGACCAACTTCTCACACTTCCTTCTTCTCTACTTTCCCCACATCTCCCCCATAAACTACCATTCTACCCTTGCCTTCTATGCAAGGGATTTTTTGTAAATCCTTCATATAAAGAGAGATCATACTGTATTTGATTTTCTGCACCTGCCTTATTTCAGTTAACATAATGTCCTCTAGTTCTATCCAGGTGGCCAAAAATGTTAGAATTTCTTGCCTATTTATGACTGAAAGATATTCAAGTCCATATATGTTCACCTTTTCTTTATCTCTTTGTAAGTTGATAAGCAATTATGTAATTTCCAGGTATGGGCTATTTTGAATAATATTGTTATGACTATGCCAGTCCATTTGCAAAGAAAATGCAGATGTCTCTGCAATATACTTGTTTCATTTCCCTTAGATATATATCCCCTAGTGGAATTTCTGGCTCATATGGATGAATGAATTTTGAAGACCATCCATACTATTTTCCATACAGCTGGATTACTTTAAAATTCATATCAACTTGTGTATTGGGTCCTTTTTCCTTCATATCCGAACCAAAGCTTGCTGTTTGGTCTTTTTTGACAATAGCTTTTCTTTGTTGGATACATAATATCTCATTTCATTTTTACTTGCATTTCCCTGATGATGAGTGCTGTTTATTATATATGACTGCTATTTGTCCCTTTAGAGAAATGTCTATTCTGGCCTTTTTCCTACATTTTACTTGGTTCATTATTTTAATTCTCTGTTGGGTTGAGTTACACACACATATTCCTATATACATATGCACATATATATTTACGTATGTATGCCAATCTGTAAATAATTGTTTTACTCTTTTAACTGATTCATTTCTATGTAAAATATTTTTAGTTTGAGGTAATCCTCCATTTGTCTGTTTGTGCTTTATTTTTCTGTGCTTTTGGGTAGAAATTTAAAAATCCATTGTTCAGACTGAAACTAAGAATATTCCTTTATATTTTGCTATTGTAACTTTCACATTTAAATAATATGTTTAAGTTTTTAATCCATTTTAGTTGACTGGTATACAGTATGAGGGAAAGATCCAATTTGCTTCTTCTGCATTGAGAATATCTGTCTCATTTTTTTCCTGAAGATTAATTAAATCCATCATTAACTAGTACATTTAATTATATCTTTTCTCATTTTGAAAATTCACAGTTTTTGTCTATATATTGTATAAATTGCAACTTATTTCATACTGGAATCATTTCTTATAGAATAATGAGAATTAAAGTTTGAGGAGGTCTTTGTATCTGAGCATTTGTAGTTTATAAATAATACAAATAGGTTAAAACAATCAAGGAACTAATGTACTTTTTTTACAGTAGCTCTCTTCGGTATGGGAAGAATATATATTTCTGTTTAGCATTGCGTTTTATTTTTGTGTCTTGAATTGGTAGTTATAAAAGCAGTATGGAGATTCTTTAAAAAAGCTAAAAATGTAATTACTGTATCATTTCATATTCCCAGTACAGGGCACATCCAAAGAAATCAAAATCATTATACCCAAGAGCAACATACACTCAGGCTTATTGCGGTAATATATGTGTATATATAATAACCAATAGATGGGGCTAAGAAAGTGGTTCAGTGGTAGAGTGCTTGCCTCGCATGTATGAGGCCCTGGGATCAATTCCTCAGCACCACATAAACAGAAAAACCAGAAGTAGTGCTGTGGCTCAAGTGATAGAATGCTAGCCTTCAGCTGAAGAGCTAAGGGACAGCACCTAGGCCCAGAGCTCAGGCCCCATGACTGGCAAAAATAAATAAATAAGTAAATAAATAATATGGAGCTCAATAATTTTAAATAAAGAAAATTCAGTGTATACACATGATGGGAGATTATCTAGCCATCATAAAGGAAATCGTATAATATGCAGCAACTTAGATACAATTAGAAAACGATATGTTAGGTAAAATTAGCCAGGCACAGAAAAACAAATATTATGAGTTCTCTCATTTGTGATGTCAAGAAAGAAGATAGTCAGTAGCCATCCACAGAGATGATCAGTATAAGAATTATTACAAGTGTTAGGAAGAATAAATTCTAATTTCTAGAAATGGTACAGTAACTATTATCCATACTAATTGATGATAAATTTTAAAATAAGCAGAATAGTTTGAAGATTTACAAGACATAAAAATGACAAATATTTGAAGGGAGGGAAATAGTAACTACCCTGCTTTATTCATTACACATTTCATACATGTATTACTACCATCTTATTATACATCATAAACTGTATACATGATACATGCCAATAACAAAACATCTCATAGACTTGGAGAATGGTGGTTTGAGAGGCAAAGGAGAGATTGGACATTAAGTAAAAGATGTAGTCAGATAAGGTCCATACTCAACAATAATCGAGTATATATTGACTACAGTCTACAGGGCAATATTTAACCATCATAAATGAGATCTGCTTATGAACTGGAAGATAAGAAATTGTGTGAGGAATTCCTATGGGTACTTATTGTAGACTCTAGGATGATCTTAAAAAAATAATTATGTGCTCCTATTTCATGTTACTTTAGGGTTATCACTAAAGGAAGCAGAACTAGGTCACATATACGTGGTGACATATCTTATAAAAATGTGTACCAACTAATCTACAAGGAGCATTTTTATTGTGAAAATAATGTACAGAGGGGTTACAATTACATGGACAAGGTAATGAGTACATTTCTTATCAAGCATTGTTTCCTCCTCCTTTGTTTTGGGAAGGGATAGAAGGAGCATATTTCGGGTGTATTTTTTCTAAAGGTCACAGAGATCTTTCAGGTATTATTGATTTTTAAGAAATGAATGATAACCATTTTAAGGATGTATCACATAATTTTTACAGCCATGTATTTAGCAAATTGAGCAGTTTGTAAACATTATTTATATTTCCAAATTCAGCCTTTCAGGAGGTGTTACAAATGAAGGGGAATAGTTAATACTCAGCTAAGTATAGAAACAAGTAAGAAGTAAATTGCAAAAAAGACTGTAATTTGCAATTGTGTTAATCTCATTTAAGTCAAATTATGCTAGATACCTTTCATCCTATCACTGAAGATATGGCCTAACAATTCTCCTGGTTAATTGACAGTTTTGTCAGACACTTCAGTGACTGGATGTGGCAATATTATGACATCTAGGGCTAGAGAGCAAAACTTCTCTACTTGCTTTAGGTTGAAAGCAGAGCAATTTTCAGAAGCTGACAGCCTTGCTTCTTTAAGCCATGAAAGCTGCCTGAACATGTCAGCTTGCTTTCATGGTACTTTTATTGAAATAATGCAAGAACAAAAGTTATTTCAGTGCTGACATATTAACACTGGATTTCTTTTGTAATACAATACAAGTGTTACAGGTCCATTGAAGTTGGTATTGGCAGTGTTTAAATATCATTAAATCAAACATTAAAAAAACTGGAAAGTCCAAAGGAACTGTTAATAATTATTAGGAAAGGAGCAGACCCAAGAATGTCACATAACTCTTAGGCCTTATTTAAGTTCTATTTTTTCTTTATTTAGGCCTTATTTAAGTTCTTTTATTTTCTATTCTTTACCCTTTAAATGTTTTTGGTATAGATTTTGAGCTCAAGTTCTCTTATTCTCACTTGGATTTTTCACTCAAGGCTAACACTTGAATCACAATTCCACTTGTTTTTTTTAATTGGTTAATTGGAAATAAGTATATCAAGGACATTTTGCTTAGAGGCTGACTTCAAACCAAGATACTCTGCTCTTCACCTTCTGAATAGCTAGGATTCCAGGAGTAGGTCACATCACCTACCTATTTAAACATTCTTATGTAATTATTTTTGTAAGGTCCTCTCAGTTACTGTCAGTAATTGTAAATTCTTTTTAACTGATAATAACATTAGAAGGAAGAGCAGTTAATGATGATAATAATTCCAGGTGTATATAAGGTTTTATGGCTCAAAAGAATATTTCATAAAACTAGTTTCAGTACTTCATTTTCTTATGTTAGGGCTTTAAGAGATATAAAAACCAAAAAGTCATTTTATTAAAATTTAATATTTAATATCATAGGGAAGAATAATGGAAGGCTTTCTCATTATCATTTATCTTTTTACATAGTTACCAAATAAATGACTTACCAGCAAAATGGATAAAATGACATAAGATAAAACATATTTTTCTACTTCGTTCAGTGGCTATCCATGAACTGTTACTAAATATTGGAATAATCAGTCTTTTATTCTTGGTAGTCAAGCCTACTTTGTGCAGGGGAAACATGTCCAGACAAGCAGCTCTCAGATGACATGTGACAATATTCAACTCAATCTTATCCCAGAGCCCTTCAATTTCACACATATGGTGGTAGGATTAACCCAATTATTTTCTGAAGCTGAGGGGAAACTTTTACATTTTCGGTTGGACAGCATCCTTCAAAAACTAGGAAGCAGGGTTTTGATATCACAACAGGTTCTGATAAAGGCAGAAAGATCAGTTAGTGTTTATTAAATTTTAGCACTCAGATGCAGTGTTCAGAAGGAAGAGGCTATGAGTCCATCTTAATGAACTCAGTTCTTTAATTCTCAGAAATGTGTGAAACATGAGACTTTCATTTAACACACCTATCAGGTAAAACACTTTGAGTGCATCAATATCTTTGTTCTGGCACAGAATATACAATTATTTGTACATATATTGACACATATAGCACATAAATATTATTCTGAACATTTATGTATACATATTTTGTTACCTACTTATATCTATATGCCCCTATTACAATACATGTGTGTTATGTATATATGTTTGTATGTGTATATACATATATGATACATATATACATGAACACATATATATTTGTACCATCTACATGTATATACCATATATATCATATACACACACACACATCTTCCATTACAAATACACACATATGTTAGGTCGAACTGAGAAAAATGGCCCCTTCCCTTTATTTCCTCTCCATGTGAAATTGCATGCAGACCCCTTCCCCTTTGTTCTTTCTCCTTGCAAGACTTCACTTGGCCCTCCCTAGAAGTCCCCACCCAGCACCTGTATGTAAGCCAGGTAATTAGCTGTTGTGCACTGGGGGAAGTGGGAGGTCTCCTAGGCTGTGAGGTCACTTCATCATCCACTTGGGTCACAGCTCTTTCTTGTCCCTTCCCTATATATTCTTTTCACCACTAGTTCAAGCTGCTACATGCTACACCCTACTCTTGTGTGCAGCTGAAAGTTTGATTTTCCCAAATAAACTCTCTTCCTCCTGAACCATGTAGTGGTCTTCTTTTGGCAACCCTTATATCTGGTGCTGAATCCAGGAGGGGATTTTGTCTGGATTTGCTGGATATCCCCTACGCTTCTCTTTCCGAGAGTCAATTTGACTCCTGGTCACCCTTCCTCAGACTCAAACTACTAAAGAATCCCCAGATTGGACTTCTCACCTCAATCATTGCTGGCTGTGCATCCAACCATGCCATCTCCTGTCTATATTTGGTGAGAGACTCATGTCTATGGGCTGGCCCTCTATTTGTCTCTCTTTCAATATGGCACCACACCAAAGGAAGCCCCTGTGCCTTTTGGCCAGTCTCTTCTCATTTCAGGGACTCCTGAAGTGAGAATTTGACTCTTACTCTAAAAGACTTGGGTGGACTAGAACACCTTCCATCTGCTGCCCCTTTGTCCTCACCAAACTCCCTCTTCCTGTTTCTTATTCCAATGGCATCCCATAAATCTCTCTCAGGATGGGAGATTACTTGGGATGTGTCCTACACTCTTTATATACTCTTCTAATCAATGACTCATAAAGTCAAAATACCTTACTTTCAGAGATCTGGACAATTTCTGCCAATGCAATAGTAAGTGATCAGAAGATACATTCAGGCTTTTTTTACTCTCCTTGCTCATCTTTCTACCTCTCTCTCTAAGCCAACTTCCTCTGTTGACCTTCACCCCTGATCCTGGTAGGGTTGTGTTGATCACACAGGTTGGGGGTAGCCACAAGCTTCCAGCCATCTCCTCTGGAAATGTAATTTTCTTTGACTTGAAAATGTAGTAAGACCAGTTCAATCTCTCTCTCTCTCTCTCTCTCTCTCTCTCTCTCTCTCTCTCTCTCTCTCTCTGTCTTACATGAATGGCTCTCATTCTATCTGTCTCTTACTTGAATGGTCTAGTGTTGTTCTTTTCCCCACCCCAAAAATCCCATAATGGGAGTATTTAGACAGATAGCATACTCAGCGTAAACCTGTACTTTTTGGTCACTGGGACACAGACAAAAGTCCATTCATTTTCTCTTTCCTGAGTTTACTCACTTCAGAATCTGGATTCTTATTTTCTCCCTTAAGGCAAAATTCCTCTAGGAGGCTGCAGAAGGCCCTTTAAAAAATCCCTTCCTCTCACTCTTTCCTCTCACTCTTTCCTTACCCAATAGCACCATCCAATCGTTGAAACATTCACTTTTTTTTTTGCTCATTCATTTTTTTATTGTGAAAATACTGTACAGAGGGGTTACAATTACATGGGCAAGATAATAATTACATTTCTTATAAAGCATTGCTGCTTCCTCCTTAGTTTCCCCTTCCCATGTCTTCCCATTTTCCCCCCTCCCCCTCGCCAAAGTTGTAAAGTTTGTTTTTCCACATAACAACTTGTACATCTCATTGTTGCAATGGGTCCTCTTTAAGCCTTTCTTTCTGTACCTTCGTTGTGGTCCCTCCTTCCCTCAGAAGTGTCTACAGGAATTTAGGAGAAGTGCTGCCTTTTTCCCTTAAAAATCTGGTTTGGGCACCTTCCCCAATTCTCTGGACACTAATAACCATCTAAGAAGAGACAAAGGCCAGGTGGTGGGTTTTCTATTTTGTGTGTGTGGGTGGGTGGGTGAAAATAACATACAAAGGAGTTACAATTACATGAGAAAGGTAATGAGTACATTTCTTACCAAGTATTGTTGCCTCCTCCTTTGTCTCCCCTTACCATCCCTTGCCATCTCTCCCCTCCTCCCTTCCCGTCTCCCCCTGGCCTAAGTTGTAAAGTTTGTTTTTCAACATAATGTCCTGTACATTTCATTGTTGCAATGGGTCCACCTGTATCCCTGTTTAAACAATTTGTTTAATTATACCACAAACAACATCTACAGTGAAAGCAGGGGTTATACCGTGGGGGAGGGACATATAAAGCAACAAAGAAATCATCTTATAAATATGTTAGAAACAATCGCAAGAAAGAAAAAAACTTTTGAATACTTATCTTGGGGTTTATTTTGCCTAACATCAACTTATCTGACCTTTTCTGCTTGTCTCAGACATATACTAGTAATTGCAAATAAGGGAAACCATAGGACCTATGTTTCTTTGGGCCTGGCTTACCTCACTTAGTATAATTTTTTCCAAGTCTTTCCATTTCCTAACAAATGGGGCAATGTCATTCATGTGTCACCCTGCCACTCTTCCACAAGCTTACCCATCTAAATCCACCTAGGTGTTCAAAGGTCAATTTGTATGCTAATGTGTCTTGATGAAAATTGTTTTAAAGATTTTCTGTTCTGGTTAACCAATGATTGTTTAAGCAGGATGACTCTGCTAAATTCTATCTGTTGGCCAAAGTTTTGCATCTTGAGTTTTATCTTACATTTTTGTTTGGTGTTGCCTGTTTTTCTAACATTGACCCCATGATTCTTTAGTGCTGTGGGCAAAAGTATCTCTTACCACTGGAATTCCAGAAAACTTACAGCCAAACTTTATTTTTATTTTTTCCATATATATATTTATTTATTGTAAAAATACTGTACAGAGGGGTTACAGTTACATGAGTATAGTAATGAGTACATTTCCTATTGAGCATTGTTACCTCCTCCTTTGTATTTACCCCTACCATCCCTTCCCTCCTCACCTTCCCAACTTCTCTCTTCCCCCCTCCCTAAATTGTAAAGTTTGTTTTCAACATAGTGTCTTGTACATCTCACTGTTACAATGGGTCAACTTGTATCCTTATTTAAGCATTTTGTTATATCTCTTCCCCTCCCCAAATTATAAAAATGTATATACAAGATGCAGGACACCAGAATCAGATACTTTTATTTTTAAAAACTAAATGCACCTTAAAATTTTTGTGTATAAGTACTGTGTACTGGTGGCTCAAGCCTGTAATCCTAGCCACTCAGAAAGTTGAGGTCTAAGAATCACAATTCAAAGCCTGCTCAGGCAGGAAAGTCCATGAGACTCTTGTCTGCAGTTAACCACCAGATGAACACCAGAAGTGCCTCTCTGGATCAAGTGGTTGAGCACTCACTTTGAGCTGAAGAGTGAAGGGATAGTCCCAACCCAGAGTTCAAGCCTCATGACAGACAAAAATAAAAAGTGCACAAGTGTGTGTGAACATATTTAAAAAAAACTCATTTTAATGATGATAAAAACTGCCATCATGGTAAGAGAAAAAGTATTTCCTACTAAACTACAGGATTTCTGTCTTGAATATTGATATTTTTGGTACTAATATTTCCTGAAATAATTTCTTTTTTTACTTCAATTATAACTATTATCTGTGCTGCTTGTGAAAATAGTTAAGGAAAGCCCTCCTGGTAATCAACTATACTTAGAAGTGAGCTTAACCCCTTGACAAGGAGGAAGGACAATTTGGATTGGGATAAAACCTAGCAAACTTCTTTGTCTAGACAGCTCAGCTCTGGGTAAAATTTCCTTAAGAAAAGTTGTCATACAGTTCTAAGACAACCAAGACTCAACTAGTTTCAGTGGGCAAAAGAAAAATACGGGTAGTTTTAAACTCAAACCAAAAAGAAGCTCATCAGATTTGAGTATGAACAAATTTGTCTAAAAGTTATTATTTAGAAATGTAAAAAAAACAGGCAGAAGTTAGTAAAGAAAGCCTTGGGAAGAGAAGGCAATAATTTTTTTTGAATGGGAAAGAATTTGGAAAATAAGAATTGTCTTAAATGTTTCAAAGTAGAGAAAGAAAGAAATTAATACGCCTGAAGGTTTAAGTAGCAGATGATATGAGTAAGAATTGAACTTAGAAAACCAAAGTTCACTGAAGTGTTTGTCTATGTTAAGGTCCTTCATATGAACACCTTTTAACTCAAATCATATTTTTTCTGTCTAAAATGTGTCTGTTTCCCATATACATAAGCCTCATTGGATACAGATCTGACAATGCTTTCAATCTTAATTAGTATTCTAAATTGCTATATTCAATTAAATATAAATTAAATCAGTCACTGTTCAAAACCTTCATCGTAACCACTGCTGAGTTTTGTCATTATAGATTTGATCCTCTGCAGCATTTACAGTCAGACCCACAGAGAGATAAATGACTCTTACTAATATTTATTGGTCAAACTTAACTTTTATTCTTAATTAGTTACAGGTAAGCCCAGCCTAAAAACTATTTCTATTGATCTCCTTGTTGCTTCAATTGGAAATAAAAAAGGGGCTATGGGCAAAACTTTCATTTAATCTGTCAGTCACTCGCCCCACTAATGTGGAACAAGGTCAACTGGGACATGTCATCCCAGCAAGGGGCAAAAATGCCAAATGGTAATGCCAAAAGTCTCTTCTCAGCAAGAAGAGACTTCCCAGACCCATCAGGACAGAGCTAGTCTGGCAATGAAGGTCCACCTAGAGGTAGTTGGGAAGAACTGCTCAGATAAGAGGGGATGGTTTTAGATCCTAAATGGAGTCATTTTGTGATTACCCTTTAAAAATTAACAAGAGCCAGGAGGTCAAAAGAAAGTAGCTCATAAACATGCCTATTGATGTCCATACCTGTCTATTTCTAACAGGGCAGGAACACACACATATATAGATATATAGATATTGCTATTTCTAATTATAGTGGATATCCCATCCATCCATATTGTATAGTCTAGACATCTGTACTCCAGGAAATGATCAACGCAGCCACTGGTCCCTTAACCATTTCAATCCAGTTTTACCTTCTTACTGGTTATTCTTAACCAATTCACCATGCTCTCCACTACCCAGTCACGAGATATTAACCATTCAGGAGTACTCAGGAACATGATCCCCCAATTCCAGGATTGCTTGGAATGCAAGAGATGGAAGCTAGCCAAATCATCCAATGTTTTCTTTTGTGCTTTGAATGGATGGATGCCCTTCCTTCTGCCATTTGTGGGCCCTCTAATAATGGTTTTTCTTTCCTTATTGTTCAGTCCATGCCTCATAAGACTTCTTTCAAATTTCATCCAAAGACACATATGCACATACGCACATTCACCACCAAGGAACTATTACTGCTGCAGTCTCCTGGACCAGATGACATCTCTGCTTTCTACCTTTATGATCCACACCCTTGTCAGAAGGAAGTAACCAGAGAGAGTTAGCAACCCTTTATAACTATCAAAAGACTGGAATGTTAGGTCTGTCAGAGAAAAATGGCCCCTTCCCTTTGTTTTCGCTCTACATGAAACTGCATGTAGACACCTTCCCCTTCATTCCCTCTCTGTGCATGTCTGAACATGGCTCTCCTTAGAAGTCTCTGCCTAATACCTGTAACCCAGGTAACTGGCTGCTAGGCAGTGCTAGGCTCTGAGGTCACTTCCTCCACTCCAGTCACGTCTCCTTTTTGCCTTTCCCATTATAATCTCTCCTCTATTAGTCTTTATAATCTCTCCTCTATTAGTCTGAGATGCTACATGTTACACCCTAGTCTCCTGATTGACCCAAAAGTTTGACTCTCCTAAATTCTTTTCTGCCTAAACCATGTGACAGTCTCCTTTTGGCAACCTTCACAATATACAACTATTTTCTCTCTGTACATATGTATATATATGTGTGTGTGTTCAAATTAGTAATTTTTAATTGTTTTATCAAACATGATTTCAAGCTACATTTTAAAAATTTATAAATCCCACTTAACATACATTAAAACTTTATTCTTGATGTAAAACACATCTTTGTCTCCTATGATTCAAATCTTTTAGACTGTGCAGTCTAACTCCAAATATTCTATTTTATGCTCAGATATTTTCAGACTTCACATTGAAATATCTATAGTGAAGACCATGACAATAAACATATAACATTGACATGACAGAAAAAGAAAGGTTTATAAAATGAATTTTACTTAAATTTATCAAAGTATAGCCTTTGATTTAATCAAAATGATGATTGATTTAATCTTTGTGAAATCAGAATAAAATTTAAAGTCAAGAGATGTCTCTTCAGATGGTGCCACTTAACTAGATTTGTAGCCTCAAGCAATTTACCTTGTGCATATGGATTGGTTTCCTTTTCTGAAAAATGAGAACAATAATACCAACTCTCTGAGTTTTGCCAAAATTAAATAAAATAATTATATCTATAGAGATACCACACTGATTTCAAATTAGCATGTAAAAAAGTTATTCATGTAAATTCTTACTACAATTAATCCCAAAATATAGCATGTGATCTGGACTAAAATCCAGTGCAATTACTACAAATATTCATTGTATAATTGTCAATCATATTTTCCTTGTTAGAATGTAATGTCCCTTCTGTGTCTTCCCATATACCACAATGCATTCTGAGTCATGACTAATACAGACCTGTGTAAATTATTTCTATGATAGGATTAGCAATATTCCCCTAGCAGCAAGTGAGAAAAGATATTTCATTGCATTGTCATGATCAATTTTTTTTCACAGAAATTTATATTCTCTATTTTATCAGATGGAGTCATATACTATATAAGTTAAAATATTTGCTAAAAGTTTCTGGTCTGATATTTCTCTCTTCTAAAACATTTTTCTCTCTAAAATATTTCTCTCTTCCTTTTTTTCCCCAATGGCTAATGTATGATCTGTGCTTTGAAAACACCATCCACTCATTTTATTTCCATAAATACTTATATTGTAACAAATATAAGTGTATAAGTGATGTCCAATTTAGGACAACTTGCTCATCTGCCTCTTTAGACATGGCTCAAAACAGTATTCTCTTTGTTTTCACAAGTAGAGATTAGGATTCCATTCACTTAGGATATAGTGGGCAGTTGGGTGGTATAGTGGGTAGGTGGAGGTACGTAGCTTGGCACTCAGCTTTGGCATTCGACAAATAATTACTTTCACTGTTAGCTACATTTTGTTTGACTCAGGGGCAGATATTACAATGTTTAAAAATTTTAAAGACTGTAAGAGGTAGAAGTAGCTTATAAATAAGTTGGATGGTATGCAACTATATACAAATGTAGTAACTGAAAAGTATGAAAAATTCAAGGGAGAACTCAAACAGTCTAATTCCTTAGAAAGGCAAAGCCAAATTCAAAAAAAAATCAACATAGGAAATGAGTACTTGAAAGGAGTGGAGTGGGGCCAATGGTAACAGGGTAGAAAAATGAAGAGGCAGAGAAGGGGAGAATACAGTCAAAACTTGCATGTGTATCTCATAAAATTAAAGAAGGGAGGAAATGCATAGTTTGGAAAGATGGGGAATGTTGAAGAAGGTGACATTGATCAAGATGTACTGCATTCATAAACTGTTTTGTTGAACAGCAACTCCTCTATACAATTACTAAAAGACGCAATTTAACCAAAAGGAATTAGTAGATAACTGGTGAAATCAGTCCTGAATCAACAACCCAATGAAATTACAGCACATTATATAAGTTCTTTTTACCAATTTCTCAGAAACTGAAATCTCATGGATCTCTTTTAACAATTTTACCTACTATCACTTTCTCTTCCTCTGACTTTTTTAAAATACTCATCACCTTAAAATGAAGCTGATCTTGTGATTCTGATTTATGCATGGAATAAAAATGTATTTTCTAACCTTTTATGGCTTTAAAAATATTCACTAAGTAGTTGTAAAAGGAGTTTCAACTCCAGATATAAGCAAATGAGTATAACACATGTTGGCCACTGTGACTGCTCCCATTCTTCTCTTCCTTTCCCCTCCTATCTCTACCCTCAAGCTATGTAGTAAAATTTGACCAAATATGCATAGAATATAATGGTGGTATTTGCTCACTCTTTCTCCCTCTAAGAGATAGATATTAGATATTAAGATTAGATATTTTCTAGTTTAAACAAAAATGGAATCATGTAGAACCTTCATATTTTTCTAAGAAAAATGAAAAGGTCAGAAAAGAGCTCGTGTGCATGCACCATGCGCATGTGTGTGTGTGTGTCTGTGTGTCTGTGTGTGCATGTGTGTACATGAGCATGAGTGCTTAAGGCACACTGTTTTTTCTTTTCTTTTGCATTAATCAATCTGATTTTTACGGGTTATTTGGGGAGAGCCTCTCAGAACAGTCATTTTTTTTTCTTCAAATACTAAAGAAACCTCATTTTCACAGCACAAAGAAATAATGATTAATATACATTTGTGTTATTTCTTACAGGAATGAAGCCAATGTCAAATCAAAGCAAGTACCTAAACTAAGGAATGGATTTTTAATAGAAGGAGTAATTTAATATGCATTATTTTTATATAAAATTTTGTTTTTTGAATATAATGTGAAGGGATTGTCTTGAGATAGAATTATAGTAATATTATAAGATAAGAATGCAAGATGTTTCCTGGTTATTTGTTTGTTTGTTTTACATGCCTGGAGCTTGAACTCAGGGCCTGGGAACACTGCCTAAACTGCTTTGTGCTTAAGGCTAAAGCTCTACCACTTGTATCACAGCACCACTTCTGGCTTTTTCTGAGTAGTTTATTTGAGATAAGAGTCCCATGGACTTTCCTGCAAGGGCTTGCTTTGGATTGCAATCCTCAGATCTCAGCCTCCTCAGTAGCTAGGATTCCAGGTGTGAGCCACCAGTCCCTGGCTTATGGGTTCTTTAGTTGACTATGTCTCTTAGTATTTGGTTGTTTTGAAGAGTGGTGACAGATACTATATTAATTTCATAAGAAAAAGAATTATTTTCCTGGGTAATAATAATGATATAAATATAAATACATGTACATATATATGTGCTCAATTGTAGGACAATAAATAAAACAGTTCATTGCAAATGTGCATCATTCATAAGAAATATAAAAAGATCTTATATATAAAAAGATTCATTATTTAAAAAGACCCTCATTTGTTCATGTAGGAGTAGCAAGGGGTAAACAAATGCATCAATAGTACTCACTGGACACTATGTTGAAATCTATACAACATGGGGGTAGAATGGGAGGGAAAAACTGTGAGAGAGTGAGGGAAAGGTTGGCATTATTTAAAAGGAAAAGTACCCTTTGCCTAATTTATTCCACTGTAGTCCTTCTGTTTTCAGCATTTTCAAATAATTTTTTAAAGAACCCTATTGTAATAGGGTTCAATACTGTAAACTGTAAAGTATTCGACAATTCTATACAAAGTTAATATAACTTCACATTTTATACCTAGCCCAGATACCAGCCATGTGTATGACAGAATAACATTTTTAAATATGTATTATCTCAATACTTTCATCTCCCAATTTCTTTCTCGTAAATTACTAAAGAATAGCTTCCTCTATAATGAAGGTAGAAACAATAAAGATAAATAAACCAGATCCAGGAAAACAAGCAAGAAGATGGTGACAAATAGAATTACCAGATTTTTAAGCATATAAATTAGGAAACTGTAAAGTCAAAGAGAACAGATGGACAACAAATTATAAAAATGAGGCTCTATCTCAAAGAGGACCAGAAGTGGCTCAGCCTGCAATCCTATCTACTGAAGAACCTGAGATATGGAGGATCACAGTTCCCAGCCAGCTCAGGTAGAAAGGTCTATGAGATTTCATCTCCAAAAATAAAATCTAGGCTGGAGGTATGGCTGAAATGGTAGAACATTGGTTAAGTTAGCAAGCTGAGCAAGCATGAAGCCCTGAGTTCAAACTGTGGTATATTATATAGATAGATAGACAAATAGAATGATATAGACAGACAGACAGTCAGACAGATAGATAACAGGAAAGTACATTCATGGCTCAGATGATAGAACAAGTGCTAACAGGTGTGCGGTCTTGAGTTCAAACCAGAATATCACAAAAAAATGATGTATAACTAATTAATTGAAGTAGACTATATCACGTACTTATTTGGAATCTAATACTTAGTCATAAAATAAGCCTATTAAATAATATTTGATGTAAAACTTGAATAAAGTATGGAATAAATGAAATAAAAAGACAGAGAGAAAGGATTGGAATATATTGACTGTTAATAAAGATTTGCAATTATGTCCATTCTTAGTACACTAATTCAACATTCAAAAATAACTATATAAGAAATTTGAGTCAGGCACTGGTGGCTCACGCCTACAAACATAACTACTCAAGAGGCTGAGATTTGAGGGTCCCCATTCAAAACAAACCTAGGGAGATAAAAAGATAAATGAGAAAGTGAGGTCCTGGGTACAAGCCCCCAAACTGACACAAAAATCAAAGAAAAAAAAAGTACCTGAAATCACTGCCTTATGTTAAAGCATAGAATTAAATAATTTAAAGGGATTTCCTTTAAGGAATGAGCTCTGAATTTTAGAAGAGTTTGGACTATATTTTTTCCCACCTCCCTCTGCTGTTTCTTTTCCTTCTTTCATTCTTTCTTTCTCTGGTTTGTTCGTTTGTTCGTTCGTTCCTTCCTTCCTTCCTTCCTTCCCTCCTTCCTTGCTTTCTTCCTTCCTTCGTTCCTTTCTTCCTTCCTTCCTTCAATTTCTTCCTTCGTTCCTTTTTCCTACTTTTTTCCTTCCTTTCTTATTCTAGGATTTACAGTATTAATTCATTCCTTAACAAAGTACATCTATTGAACCAAGAACAAAAATTAAATAAAAGATAAATTCCTACACATTTAATGTTCTTTCTATATTTTGAATAATTTACTGTGTACTTTCCAAGGAAGGTATTGCTTTCTCATTTCATTGTAATTATGTGTAGATGAGCAGAGATGGTTTTATTTTATTGCTCCATATATCTAGCTGATTGTTTTCTACTGGTAAGATAGTAAACTAGAAGCACAAGGTATGTGTACATGAATATTTCATGACTTGTTCAAATTTATTTACTAATTTTACTATTTTGCTATATTTATTAGGTAGATATTACACTGAAGGAAGAAATTAAATTTTAGTTATCAGTAAAATTGTATTTAATAATATAATATTTAACAGCTTAATTTAATAACATTTCCCCAACTTTACTTAATACAATGAAGTGGTTGTATTATTGCTATTTTCATTTAAAATAAAATAAATATCCATGACATGTATTTCTAACATGCAATTGCAAGAATCCCTAATTCATGTTGGCAAAAAAAAATTCCAAGACAATTTGCTTTCTAGGAAGATAATTTAGAAAGCTGCTTGATTATGTAGTATTTTCAATAACAGTGCCATATTGGGAAGAATTGGATATTTAAAGGTACTGAGTTTAACTGGATAGTACAGAGGCTTTACTTTGGAGCATGTGGTAACTCCTAGTGTCCATATAATACATTTAGTGAGCACTAGGGGAAGCGAATTAAATCATCATTCTCAGAGAAAGTTATGATAACTTTCTTCAATGACCAGTTGTCCCAAAGGCATAATCTTATAACATTTCAAACTATTGTGCCATGCTTGGGAAGATAAAGATGTTTTGTACTATGTTCAAACTAGATCTTCATAGCCCTTAAAGTTGGGGAATGAAAAGTATGGCTGTCAGTCCCCTATCTTGTGTTACGGGGAACAGTTACTTCCTTATGTTGAGTGGGAACACATAGGAAATCAAAGGATGAAACAAGAAAATAGAACTTACCTCCCAGCTTTATAACAAGTTAAAACACTGCTGAATTTCACTTCTTATCAGAGAATGGTATTCTGTTTTTTCCTACGTTATACAGTAACATCTCAAGCTCTTCACCTCAGACCTATTTAGAGATGTCTTTAAGTCATGTTGGGGTGATGATTTATAAATAAAATAGCATAAAATGGAATGGCTTCTTAGCCCATTGATTTCATCAGATTTCCCAAGGCACTAATTATTTCTGTATAAATAAGAAATTAAAAATTACAAAATACTATAAAATTACATTAAAAATTAGATATTCTCAATCAAGGTAATAAAGTGGAAAGATAAAGAAAATAATTGCTTGTCAAAACTGAAACAACCAACTCATGTATGCTCATTGCTAGAAAAATAAAAAGAGAGTTCTTCTGAAAAGCGGGAAATCTTATAATAGAAAAAAATCAATAATCCATTTCTTCTGTTACTTAGTTCAAAGAACTTTATGAAAACCAATTATTTTTTAATTTATTTCCCTTGGGATTTTTGTGGTTTATAGCAACAATAGAATACATTTTGTTTCTTAGAGTTCTTAACTTGAAAATCTGCAAATTAAACCCACTGCTCCCCATATTCCAACCCACCCTTAGGAACCCACATTATCTTTGCCAGGCTTTGCTTCATGTTGTTAGCCGATTCTGGTGACAATTGCTTCCTGTTGTTGCTAATGTCTGGTTGTCATCACCATAGCCAATGCTTAAGGTCCCTAAAAAGCCAATTCCCTTCATCATAATCCCTTCTTATTACAACCCTAAAGCACATCTTCTTGAGAATCTTCACCATAAAGCTGTAATTGATAGAACCAGAAAAAATTTTTTGCATAAAGAGACAAAAAATGTATAATCATTTATGTTACTTTATGTCTGCCAGAATCTTAAATGAGTTCAAGTAATGTGAGCTATCTGGATGTGTACTACAAATTGTTAGCATGTAGGAGGGCTTATTTTTAAAGTACATAAGGGCAATTAGCTTTAGAATTTACATTAAAATAGCATATTCAAACAGGTGCTGATATCTCAGGTCTGTAATTCTAATTACTCAGGAGGCTGAAGTCTGTGGACAAGGTTCAAAGCCAACTGAGGCAGACAACTCTGAGGGACTCTTTTCTCCAACTAATTAAAAATGAGGAAAATGAAGGTGTAACTCAAATAGTAGGGCACCAGCCTTGACTGACAAAAATCAATCCAAACTACAAGGTCCTGGGTTCAAGCACCAGTACCAATCAAAAGAAAAAAAAAGGCAGAGGGAAAGAAATCTATGGGACAATATTTTTCTAATAAGTGAGGAATAACATTGTATGTATTTATGTCATCTAATGTATGTCTGATGTTTATCTTTAATAAAAAAGTAGAAAAACAAAATACTGTAAGACGAATGTTGGCAGCAATTTAAGAGGGACTTTTCTGTGTGAATTCTTGGTAATTTCCTACTTTTTCATGATAAATGTAACACACAAGATGAGTCAAGCCTAAATAATGCAGCAGTATGGGCTGTCACTCTTTTTCCATTGATCTTTGTGACCTATTTCTTAGTATAGGTTATATTTCTCATTTTTCAAAGAGTAAGGTGAAAATGGATGCCATGTCGAAGGAATATGTCTATTAAAGTAAGCCAAGTGGAATAAAAAAAATAGCAAGGTAAGGATATAAAAATGTTTAAAGGGTGATTTTTCACTTTAAAAAAGAGATTACTCACTGAGAATAGAAGAGATGACTGCCCGGGAAAATGATATGGTTTGAAAATAATCTAAGCTAAAGGACTCCACTGTAGACACAGGGATCTGAACTATGGATGCTATAATTCAACCCACACCTTCCATGTCCCAGGACCTAACCCTGATGCATGTTGCCTTTAGGAAGGAAGAATGACAATAGTGATAAAGATGATAGTATGAATACAGACACTTCCACTGCTCTTCCATTTGTCAGTGTATTACTTTGAAATTAAGGTCCACTCCCATGAATTTAATGGCTCCCAACTTATCCAGAGCTGATAAAAAATGATCAAAATGCCTGATGAAGAGCTTCCATCTGTCATGGGTCTTTGTCATGATTGCTACCTAAGTCCCTTTTTGTTTTGTGGCTTCCAATTCTTCCTCCTAACTAATGTGTGGCTCCTCATTGCTTTTTATCTTACATTCTGCTTCTCATTTGGGATTTCCTAACACAAGTTCTTCTACCCAAGGACTTCTCCATGGAGAGAATTTTCTCTCTTTGGCCCAGAATGCTGTACACACTCTTGACATTTCTTACAGAATTATTAGGCAACATTCTTATAATTTCTGCTATACTCAGAGACTTAAAGACACTGTTCTTTTCTTATATTTTATTGCTCACTCCACCCACAGTCAGCTAAGTGCAGAGATGAGAAGGTACTTGGTAAATACCCTGAATAGGTTCTCTGCATTAGTTGAAGCTATGTCAAATTGAGCTCTCTCACCTTTCTGAACTATCTGCCACTGTCCAAACTATGGAGTTCTCACTCCTGTCAACCTATTTCTATTACCCTCAAAAATCTCATTCTCAGTGGTGGCTCATCATATCTACTATTCCAACTACTCAAGGGGTCGAGTCCTAGAGAACAATGCAGCAAAGTCAGGTGGGACAGAAGAGTCTATAAGACTCATTTCTAATAAACCAGAATGCTGGAATGGCTCAAATGGTAGGAGCCAAGAGGAAGCAAGCCAAGCCAAACCTCCAGGACCTGAGTTCAAGTCTTGGTCCATCTAGCACTCAAGTGTGCACATGCACATGCACACACACACACACACACACATCCTTTTTTTAAATCATATTTTGTATGTGATTTCTATCATAAAAACAATTTTTAGTCATCTGTCCAACCATTTGTCAAGCTTTTTAAAAATTTAATTTAATTTCAAAGTGATGTACAGAGGGGTTAGACATACATAAATAAGGTAGTAAGTACATTTCTTGCCAACATTGTTACCCCCTCCATTGTTTTTCTCCCAATTTCCTCCCCCAAAATGCTCCCTTCAAGGTTTTATTCAACTTTCTCTACTCACATTAGACAATATTTCTAGTTATTTTTCTGATTTTTTTTTGGTCGGTCGTGGGGCCTGAACTCTGGGCTGGGCACTGTCCTTCAGCTACAGCGCCACTTCTAGCTTTGTTTGTGAATGTGGTGCTGTGGAATCCAACCTAGGAGCTCATGCATGCAAGGCAAGTGCTCTACCACTGAGCCACCTTCCCAGCCCTTCTAGTTATTTTTCTATCATAATAAAACTCATTAGTTGTTTTGTATTTCATCTCCATTGAAGACAACAATAAGATTTACTATAAATAAAAGCATACTGCAGGGGAGTCAGGATGGAAGGCAAAGTGCTGGGTAATATGCACTGTTCACACTAAATCCTCACCTTCTAAAGTCCATATAATGATATCATTATGATGATCACAATTTTCCAGGTGAGGAAGTTCAGAATTTCTGTGTTTAATAAGATTTCTAACTTCATAATAAGTAGCATAGCTAGAGTCAAAGTTGAGGTTTCAGATACACAAGCTGGGGTGTACAAGTCTTCCTTGACACCTCCATCAGCCTAAATGTACCTAAAGACAGTTACTACAAAATCGTTTTCTCTTTTTTTTTCCCAGAGTGTCTAAAATACTGAACCAAAGGAGTTTGCTGGATGGCTGCTTAAATGGATATCACATTCTGCATTTTTTTCCCCTTCTGAGTCAACTATACTCAAAAATAATACACCTGAAGGTAAAATATTTTAAGATAAATGAAAAAAAATTCCTCATTATTCACACCTGTTGTGAATGGGGTATTGTAGTCACACCTTTAATCCCAGCACTCAGAAGGTAAAGGAAGAAAGATTGAAAGTGTCAAGCCAGCCTGCCCTGCATAGCAAGACCCTCTCTTAAAATAAATAAATAATCAGAAGGAGGTGGAGGGGAAAAAATAATGGGGGATGAAAATAGCACAGTGAAACCTATTAATCAGTTATAATATTAATTCAGTTATAAAAAAGGAAGGAGAAGAACAGGAATTAGATAAGAGTAACATATGGGGTGAATTTTATACAATATATTATATGCATGTATATAAATATCTCAAAACTTCCATGTATAATTAATTTATGCTAATAAAATGACAGTTAATTGATTGCTACATTATTTATTTTGTCAGTTATGGACTTGAATTCAGGCTTGGTTGCTGACCCTGGGCCTCTTTGTGCTCAAGGCTAGCACTCTACCACTTGAGCCACAGCACCACTTCCAGGGACTTTTCTGCCTGGGAAGGCTTTGAACCGTGAATCTCATATGTCAGCCTCTTGAGTAGCTAGGATTACAGGCATAAGCCACTAGTGGCTGGCTAATTGCTATATTTTATGATAGATTATGAAAATCATGTTTGGATAACCATCATTGCTGAATATAAATTGTGAGAATTTTAAAGGTGTCCTTAACATTTTAGTAGAGCAAGATCCTAAAAATAAATATGTTCTTTCCTTTTTCTATTATTCATTGAATATGAATAATGGATCCAAGATTTCATTATCTACCTACTCTCAGTTGTAAATTTATAAACTGATCTTGTACAATGAATTTAATTTTGACCTGAGTTTTTGACAATCAACAATACGTGGAAGGATACTTTCTGGTCTTGTTAAACAGTAATATTCTCTAAATAATTTATATCAAAGGTCCCAGTGTCAGTGATAATATCTCTGACTTTAGTTGGAAAATTATCTTTGAAAATGTGTTGTTACACTATTAACAAGCTAACAGAAATGAAAGGTACAACAAACATGGGTCATAGGTATTAAAAGTGTTGCAGTGAAAGATTTAAAGAGGGAAGCCAGGCTCTAGTGACTCATGCTTGCACTCCTAGCTTACTCAGTAGGCTGAGATGTGAGAACCACAGTTTGGAGTCAGACCAGGCAGACAAATGTCTGAGATTCCTATCTTCAGTCAACCTATAAAAAGCAGAAAATGGAAATGTGGCTCAAGTGGTAGAGTGGCAGCCTTTAACAAAGGAGCCAACTGAAAGCATGAAACCCAGAGTTCAAACCCCAGTACAGGTATACACATACACACACACACACACACACACACACACACACACACACACATTAAGAGAGAGACAGCATCATCATCTTCATCCTGGAAGCATTTGTAGGTATGTAAACAACAAATGTTTTGCACAGATGATCTGCCAGCTGTTGGGCAATTCCAAGTGACAGCATTTCCATATGAGCCTTACTTATTATGAAAGCATGTCTTCGATAGTTTTAGTTTTCGCTTGCCTGTTTCACAGATACACAGAATTTATTTTTATACCCTAACAAGTTTGACAAAATATGTTGAGTGAAAAATTTGCTATATTTGAAACGATTTGAGGGCACTAGATAGAATATTTCAAAGCCAGTGCTTGCTAGATCTGAAATGATTTTTTTGGGTTTTTTGTTTTGTTTTTTTTTTTGTTTTCTCTCCAGCCACCCTTCATATCAAGAAACCTAAATTTTCCTGGAAATGCTTTGCTCATGATACATAGTAGGACAACATGAAACTAAAAAGCAAGAAATCAGCCAACTACTTTTGACCTGGGTAAATCATTTAGAATCAACATGTCTCATCTTTTAAACTTTTAAACTCTTTATAATTACAACCAATGGTACTATTTGGAAAACTAATGCTGTTTGATTTTAAATTTTTAAACATTTTTGAATAATTTGGGATGAAGGAACACACATAACATGAAGTGAATATAGACTGAAGAGCTACTAAAGTCCTTAAAAAGAAAAAGAGGAAAGGATCTGGTTGTTTTATCTGGAAATTAACATACCAAAACTGCAAATGAGCCATACAGAAACACACATAAATACACACACAGACACACACATACTCACAGACACACAAATTTGATGCTTTACGGAAAAGAGCAGAAGCTTCACAACATTCTTTTGACTTGAACGTTTGTCTCTCTTGAGCTCTTGATTTTAAGAAAACAAAAGCTGTCCAATTAATGAGTATCTGTAAGGGTCCAAGTATTCCAGGAATTGGGGCAGCTACCATTGAGACACCTCTGAGAGCATGTCTGGTACTAAAACCTGTCTTTTTGTTTTGTAACACACACACACACACACACTCTCTCTCTCTCACACACACACAGTTTTCTCGACCCAAGAAAGAATTTTCTTTTCTATTGAATTTTCCTTCTATGCCTTTGTGTTCCTTTTTACTTTCAGGCTATTCCTTAATTCTCTCTGCCTCAACAGAATCCACAAGCAAATTTTGAACTTCACATTCTGCTAAACAACTGTCTATTAAGGGATTGTATGCTTTATACTTCCATTTCTAGGGGTAGATCTTTATACTTTAAGACTGATGGAAAAGAAAATATTTGAGGATGTCATGTTTATCTTTCCACTAGCAAGTTAAGAAACTTGAAGGGACATTTCAAGCCACCTTAACTCTGGATTAAATTATCAGCCATTGGAATTTTGGGGAAATGATGACTGAGTACACCATTTATTGCATTCCCTTTGTATAGTTCAGATTCTCTCTCCATTTCTAATGTGACTTCTGATAAGCCTCACTCTCCCTCTTCCTTATGACCCCACATCATGCCCTGCTGAACAGAAAGCTCAAGGCTCCTTCTTTGGTGAAAAACTTCAAGCCACAAACAAGACCCCAAAGCTTGGCTTCATCATACAACCACTGCTAACAAACCAATTCCCTTTCTTACAACTTTTATCATTTTAAGAACTGCTTGAAAGTCATTTGATTTTCTCCACAATGGAAAACATCTCTTCATACTCTCTTAGTGAATGGAGAGCACTCTGGGGTTTTGTTTGTTTGTTTTTGTCAGTCATGGGGTTTAAACTCTGGGTCTGGGTGCTGTCCCTGTGCTCTTCAGCTCAAGGCAAGCACTCTACTTCTTGAGCCACACTGCCACTTCCGGCTTTCTAGCAGTTTATTGGAGCTAATAGTCGAACAGACTTTCCTGCCTGGGCGGGCTTTGAACAGCAATCCTCAGATCTCACCCTCCTGAGTAGCTAGGATTACAGGCGTGAGCCACCAGTACAGGGCTAACTGGGGGCTTTTTGTTTGTTTGTTTAATTGGTGTTGTTTGTTCTTTTGGTCATTCTGAGGATCAAACTCAAGGCCTCCTCCTACATGCTAGAGAGTGCTCTGTCACTCGACTATATTCACGGTGGCAAGCATTCTCAGTCCTAGGTAGCCAATCAAACTTTGTATGAATGTCCGTTCCCTTGTTTTACACTGTCCACCACATTTTGACAGCTCTGGTAAACTGAGTGATGTCCCATTTATTTTCACAGTGGTAATTTGTAAGTTCCTGGAAAACTTTCCCATTCTCCTATTTCTTCCTTCTATTTTAATCTGCTGCCATATTTTCCCAAATTTGATTTTTTGCTTAGATAAATTTTACCATATTCATGAGTACTTTAAATCCATCACAACTCCTCTTGTTACCTTCCTACCTCTGCAAGTATAGTTGGGAGGGAAACATGGGAGGGGTAACACTGTTCAAAAAGAAATGTATTCTTATGAAACTGTAGTCTCTCTGTATATCATCTTTACAATTAAAAAAAAGAAGAGTTCACCCACTTCTCTACAGATCCCAGACCTATAGATGTTTTTGATATTTTCTTTTCTTATATCTTATTTTGTTTATTTATGTTCTGATACTATGATTTAAACCCAGCACAGTGGCTTTTGCTTGACTTTCTTGCTCAAGCTTGTTTCTATTATTTTGCTAGTTCATTGGAGTTTTATAAATTTGTATTCCTTGTCTGGTTTTGAATGGCAATCCTGGATCTCAAGCTTCTGGGTAGCTAAGATTATAGGCTTGACCCATCAGTACTAATCTTATACCTCTTTTTAATATACTTTCTTCTGGTGTTCAAAATAAAAAAAAATCACACCTCCATTTATTTAAATTTCCATTTATTTTTACATATGGTGCTAATTATATATGAAGAAAAATATTTTTGTGTAGAAATGCCTATTTTAATGACAGCATGTATATCTATAATATAATTCAAGCAAAAGTTTACAAATATATAATATATCTGATTATATAAAGTATATGATATACAACATATGTACTTATGTTTTTCCTTTACACATATGATTGTATACAAACACTGGTGGATAATATATATAATTATGAGTATATTTGACTAAGAAATGTACCACTGTTTTTAAACAATAAACTACATTATAGATACTATTAATATAACAAAAGGACTTTTGCCAGATTGAAGCCAATTCTTATTACATATCTCCTCGGTTTCTCAGAAAAGTGAGATTCATGGAAGTGCTCCAGTGAGCAACACTGCAGTTTACTGCACAATTACGGTGCATATTAAATCACACTCCAACTATGAGACAGATACATTTTATTCCTTCAGAGTAACTTTTCATTATTTTCAAGAAAACTATTTCTATACTGCCATCAATTCTAAGGTCATCTTTTTCCATTTTTAATACAAAAGTGTACCCAAAAAGTTTGGATATGTTCATGAATGCAAACAACTTGAGAAAAGGTATTAAATTCTTCATAGAGATTATTTTTAACTTTTTTCGAGACATGTAACTTTATACTCTACAAAGTATATTTACTATTTTTAGTATTTTAGAATGTCAATGAAATGCAGGTTTTGAAAATAAGTCTTCCATCCCAACACCATTGGATTTATTTATTTTTTTAAATGTAAAGGAAAGGAGGCATTCTTAATTTTTCATGTTGTTCCCATACAGATGTTTTAAATTGAGAAGCTATCCTTCCTAGGAGAATTTTATGATATAATTTTTAAGTCCTACTCCACCAGGTGTTAATAAAAACTCTCACCTGAATCTTTAGCAGAAGGAAAAGACTCTTGTAGGCAAACAATGCACAAAGAAAGTCAGAGAAATGTCAATTTTCTCAATCTGAAACTCCCACTCCCGTCCCCGGAGAATGATATGTGGACTGCAATTGAACCCTGCAGAATGTGATTGCTCACCAGAGTTTAAAAGTTCAAGTGCATTCTCCACACACCATCAAAACAAGCAGGATGTACCAAAGGAGAAAAGGTGTGGCTACATCTCCTCTGTTCATTTACCCCCTAAAACAGAGACACACTACTCATGCCTCTCCTCTAATCCAAATCCAGAGTAATAGTCTAGATTGCCTTAGCAATTTTTTGAGACAGAAATATACTTTTGTGAATGTTATTTCTTCATATTTTATGACTCCTCTTTTTAAGACATGAATGAGCAAAATGAACAAAAAGGATAGAGTACCAAAGTGAGGGAGTTGGGTACCAGTGGCTTACACCTGCAAATCACAGTTTAAAGGCAGCTAGGGCAGGAAAGTCTATGAGACTCATATTTTCACTAAACTACCCAAAGAGTTGGAAATGTAGCAGTGAGTCAAATGGTAGAGCAAAAGAAGCTTATAGACAGTGCCTACATCCTGAGTTAAGTCCCAGGATTTTCATAAATAAATAAATAAAACTAAATGAAAAAGAAATGGAAGGAAGAAAGTTTACTCAAAAACAAGAGAAGGTAGTTCTAAGATATCTTTCCTGATTGAATAATAAACTTATTCATTTTTACTTGTGTTTTTCCATCAAGTCTTGGATTTGTAACTAAAAAGCATGAGAGGGGCCTAAGGAAGTCATGAATATAAGAAAAGACTCGGAGATTAATGGTAGTCATGTCTGGCTGAGAGTAAAATAATAAAGTCAATCATCTTTCCATTCTTGCCACGGTGATGTGTGAGACACTGTGACAAGTACTGACACATGCAGAACAGAATCTGGCCTGCGTCCTCAACTCCCGGAAATTAACAGCTCCGACTGCCAGGTCCAGTGGACCCACTGCGCATGATCAGCAGATCCCTGCCACTGTCACACGAAGGTAGCAGTGGGCACGTGGTCCCCAGCCATTCACTTTGTTTTAGAATCACAACCTGCTGGCTTAGTTTCAAAGAAAGGGAACACAATTGCCATGCTGCATTCAGAGTCCTTCCCCCCAAACAGAGAAATGATGCATTTTGGTCTCCATACACATTCCCCATACCCCACAAACTCCCTTAAAAAGAAAGAAAAGAAGCAAGTTAGTCTTCTTCCTCAAAGGAAAACACAAAACCAAATCAAAAAACAAAATACAGTTTATGAAAGAAAATTCTGCACCAGTTAGCTCATTCGGTGACTTTCTAGGCCCTAAGTGACAGTAATCCCAACCTTACCAGAGCCTACAAGCCTCTTGTACCTACTTCGGGGCTCAGAGCTTCAACTTCCATCCTCCCACAGACACTCCAATGTCAACAGGATTTATTCTGTGTCTGACAAGCTCCTGCTCCAGGGCTTTGAGACATGCTATTCCTCTGCCCAGCAAACCTCAGCCTCTCCTCATGTCATAGTCAGTGCCACATGTATTTCACATCTGGATTCCACTGTTTCCCTCGGTCTCTACGACAGTTTAGGCTGCACCCCGCTTTTGTTTTTCTTCATTTTTGTCTTTAAATAGTTTACAAGGTAGTTACCATTTAACATTCATTTTTGTATGCAATGTGTCTTAATCAAAGTTACTCCTTCCATCATTTTCCCTTATCCCCTTAACAATTTGTATATTAATCATGATGAATATATCTATCCAGTGTTCTCCTTTCCATTTACCTGCTTCCCTTCTACTCATCTTCACATTCAAACTATTTCAACTTTCCAATATCCATTTTGTTAACTGTCTGTTATTTATTCAGAAGGTTTATTAACTCCTTCATATACCATACTTTAGTTGACATGATCACATATTTAGGTATATGTCCCATTTTGTGTTTATATAGGAGTTTATGTTTAGGGTCTCAGAACTATATATGAAAGAAACCTTGTGCTCTTTGTTTTTCTGGGTCTGAATTACTTTGTTCAATATTATGATTTTCCCAAACCCATCTATTTTCTTGCAAATTACATGAATTCATCCTTCCTGATAAAAGAATAAATTTCCATTGTGTGTGTCAGTAAAACACACCACACACACACACACACACACACACACACACACACACACACACATCACGTGTCCTTGATCCACATTCATATATTGTAGGCTATATAGGTGCTTTACTTGTTTTCTGCCAGGAAATCTTTCATATAAATATCCCCAAAAGTGGTATCACTGAGTCATGCATTTCCGCAGTGGAACTGAATTGTCTCTATATGTGCTTGTTGACCATGTATTTAGAAGAAGGATGATTTAAAACAATATAAAATTCTATATGCATGCATTTTTCTGTATGTATGTAGACAAAATAGACAAATATTAAGCATGAGATTAAATGGTGTTTCATTTCCTTCTCTTTGCAGCTGTACTTTTTGAAACATTATAAATTTATTCTGCAATGACCAAATAAAATCAATGAAGATAAGGGAGATAACAATGGGTAAAACTGTGTCCACCAAACAAATGCTTTAAAGTCCTATACCCAGAGCATGAGAATTTGACCTTATTCAGATAGAATGCATCTTTGAAGATGTTATTAAGATGTAAGATGCACAGATTAGGGTACCCCTAAATCCAGTCTCTGGTGCTCTTATAAAAAAGACACAAATACAGGGCCACATAGAGGGGGAGGAAGGCCATGGGAACACTGGGCAAACATAAAAGACATGAAGCAAACCAGGATGCCCCAAGGATTATACTCACAACCAAAATAAGCCAGGCAGAAGAAAGAAAATCCCCCCATAGAACCTTCAGAGGGAGTAAGATGCTCAGAAACATCTGAACTTGAGAATGCCAGATTCCTGAACTGTGAGAGAATACACTTCTGTTGTTTTACAACATTGTTGTTTCTTTCTTTGTTACAGTAGTCCTGGGAAAACCATTCAGAGCATTCAGCGGCCTATGAAAATCTTCTACTCATATCTTTCTTTCAATTGGAACATTCTGAGCAAGGCAGTGCATTTTATATGTATAATTAACATTTTAAAATCAGGCCTGATGACTTAAGCCTCACATCTTTGTGATCTGTATGCAGGTTTGTGTTTAAATTTGTCTGTGTATCCTATACACCAATTTCATCTCTAAAGAAATGTGTTGGCAGGAGGGGGTCAGACAGGGTCACTTGACACTCTATATGAGAGTGTCAGGGTCCTTTCCTAACTGAGCACAACCCTGTGTAGCACATATTTGTTAAAAACTAACAGTGGCTAATTTAATCAGTTTTACCTCTTCCTATCTTGAATAACATCTAACGCCTTAAGGGGTAGAACTAGTACATTTTTTAAATATTTCCTTTAAGTGAATAGTCTATAGTCAGTTCACATTGAATCAATTCTGTTTATAAAAACAAAGCATCAACTGGCTTTACCAGCTGGGTAGATCCCAGGCTAGCCAACTGGGAAGAGATGAGACAATCCAAGAGCTATTTGGCAAGATTCAGCACTTGACAAAAGGGAGAGTTGTCAGCAGCATCAGCTGAAAGCTGAAAATGAAGGCACAGGGTAGCTTAGCAAGCACTGAGACGCTAGCCTCCTGGTTCGTGTGCCGCTGCGTTGGATGGCAGCCCAGTGCAATCACAGCAGCTCAGCCTTTGCAGTCAGGAGCAGCTGGACAGGAGCTAACACACTGCCTTCTCTGAATCTCATTTTCCCTATCTTCAAAATGCTAACAATGACACTTGCCTTGTGGCAATACTACCATTTGAACTCATGGCCTTGTGTATGCTCAGCAGATACTCTGCCACTTGAGCCATGCCCAGAACATTTGCCTTCAGCATCTTAAGTTTCTACAGAACCCCAGCACAGATCTGGTCATTTAGTAGTTGCTCAAGAATAATAAAATTACTATTGTTGTTATTGTTATTGTTTTGTTTTGAGGAGCAGTTGTTCAACTGACAAAGTGTGTTTAGTTTCATGGATGGGTTCAAATAAGGCAAATATAGTTTCTGTTTCTAGCAAGCATTATAAAGTCAAGGCATTTGATCTGCTCACCCTCAGACTTTATCAGCTAA
The DNA here is from genome assembly GCF_000151885.1 of Dipodomys ordii. NCBI lineage: Eukaryota > Metazoa > Chordata > Mammalia > Rodentia > Heteromyidae > Dipodomys > Dipodomys ordii. Next base: position 14,685,123 of record NW_012267246.1, on the reverse strand, counting down.
GATATGAGAAGGTTGGAGGGGGGTTTTGAGAGCACCAACCTCATATGACCTGAACCATAACTCAGAGAGAATAAAAAACAATGACAGTTTTCTTTCCATTGTTCACTTTCACAGTCATTGAACCATTTTCACATTTGTTTTTTTTTTACTCAGATGTAATGTATAATGTTAACTCTACTCTGGGGGCTAATAAGACAATAGAAAGAAATCCTCAGTTGGGTGCCTATGGCTCATGCTTGTAATCCTAGCTACTAAGGAGGCTGAGATCTGAGAATTACAGTTTGAAGCCAGTCCAGGGAGCCAGGGTAGAAAAGGCCATGAGAATCTAATCACTAGTTAACAACTAAAAAGTTGGAAGTGGAGCTGTGTGGCTCAAGTCATAGAGTACAATCCTTGAGCAAAGAAAACAAAAACAACTCAGGGGCAATGCCCAGGCTGAGTTCAAGTCCCAGGACAGGAACTAAAAAGTCTCCTCAATTTTTATTGACAAAATATTTTCAATAAAATGAGAACTATCTCCACTACATGGTAGAAAGAGGCTGAGTTTGAGGTGCTGACATTAGAGAAGATGGTAGAAAAAAATTGTAACAATTGTATAATTCATAAATAATCCATACATTTGTCAAGATGGATTTTGTGTGTATGTACAAAGAAGCATAAATGCATGACCATTAAAACAGCAGGAAAGAAGGATTACATTATCAAGAAGCACTGAATTAATAAATTGATACTGTAAGTCCTTTGTATAACTACTTAAAGATAATAAAAATTAAAATAAAATAAATAAGACAACCGTAGAGATGTCCTCATTGTGGCAGAGTTTCAGAATTTTTTCTTCATATTGAATGTATTGTAAAAATGAAATTTGAGTTGCACACCAATGGCTAACACCTGTAAACCCAGTTACTCAGGAGGCTAATATCAGAAGATTACAATTCAAACACAGCCCAAGGAGACAAGTCTGTGAGATTCATATCTCCAATTAATCACTAAAAGCAAGAAGTGGAACTGTGGCTCAAGTGGTAGAGCACTAGCCTTAAGCACAAAGCTCAGAGACAGTATCTAGGCCCTAATTTCAAGCCTTAAAACTAGTACACACACATACACATACACGCACACACACACAATACGCACACACACACACACACAATACACACAATACATACAGTATCTTTCTCTCTCTATATATAGTATTTTATAGTTAATGTATCTTATGTGTATATTCCCCAAATTGCAATGCAGCTACATTCTTTTCATGTAAATGATATTCTATATTTAAATCTGCAAGAAATGTTAAATTAAAACTTTTATGTCAATGCAGCTACTCAGTCACACTTTAACTGACTTCATCACTGCTCTGTTCTGTTATAAATGTTTGCACACAACTTCACGCTGCCCATTAAATCATTTGTTGGTACCAGTCTCAGGAGTACTTTATGAGGTCCACCAAGTCAACCCCACACGGCCTGCATCTCCATGACTTCTATTCCAGTGCTATCCAAGATTTCTCCTTGTCTAAATACAACTCAGACTACTCCCTCTGCAGGCTGCTCCAATGGACTCAGGTAATTTTTCTATTCTAGTCTTTATAACTGGGTGAGATCATTTCAGAACTTACCTTGACTTCTGCTCTCCCTTTCTATAAACCAGCATATATGCTCATTTCTTTTGTTATTTTACTTTTTCTTTCCTTGATGGTAATTGGAATTTTTTTTTGGTACTTGGAATTTTTGAACTTAAGGCTGGTACTGACCAGCTTGGTTTGGATGAACATTTATATTAAAATTTTAGTACGTAATACATGTTTAATAAACAATTGCTTTTCAAAACTGTTTGAATATTAAATAACAAATGGGAGTTGTGATTCTGATGGTTTTATAAACTAGGTATTTTATTACCACAGACTATAATATATCATCTATGCCTATTTTATAAACATTTCGGGATTAGGCAGGAAGGATTGCTTTATAAACTAATGTTTCAACATTCCACAATCGCCAACTAATAATACAAAATGCAAACAATAGACATTATCAAATTCTTGAACTGTGTCCAAAAATTTTCCATTAAATAGACCGGAAATAGGAAAGGAAGAGCTCTTGGTAAAATACAGGTTTCTCATATCTCCATCAATAGGGTTGCTTTCACAATATCATGCTTTATTTTCTGTGGTTATAACAGATTACTTGAGATTGGGTAATTGACAAAGATAAGAAGTGTATTTTGGTTGATGGACTAGGATCTGGGTAGACCAAGAGCAGGCTACTGATTATGGAAAGTCAAGCAAGCATGTTCAAAAGAGCAAAAACAATAGCCGAAACTAGTTAAGTAAGAATTTGCTCTTCCAACAACTAATGAGGTCCCAAGAGAAAAATATTAATCCTTACAATTCCCTAATCACTTATTAAGACTCCACTCTAACACCATTAAATTGCCAATTAAAATTCACACACATGGTGTTAAACCACATCTAAGACCTAGCAGGTTGAGTAGGCATGCCTGATGAGCAGTATTGGTTATGTAAGGGGAGTTAACAACAGGAAATGAATCATGGCTTCCTGCCATTAGCACTACTGACTTTAAGCAAGTACAAAGTTTGATGTAAGCAAATTGCAAAAGTAAACCCGATTAAGTAAACTAGGAAAGATGGCATTGAAGAGAAATAGCAATTTGTATGCATCTGGTGGGAAAATTGTCAATTATGTTGGTATCTGCCTACATGGCTGCCAACACAGACACTGACCTCTTACTTTGGCACTACCAGAAATCTTCTGGATTTTTTTACATAAGCACTTCATGATCACAGGAGGTAGTGGCAGGAAAAGTGCCATTCAGCCTGTCAATACTAAAGCAGTGTTTTGCAGAAAAGGGTTTTGATGTAGAAATGGAACTTCCTGCAGGCACAGAAGGCATATTTAAAACAATATAAAGTAAACTGGTTCAATGCTCTTCTTTTCAGATGAAAGCACAAGTCACTTTTGTTTACTATATCTCTTCCTTGCCCTTCTATTATCATCTGCTACTGTGAATATGTGTTAACAGAAATGTAATTTTAACACTTCCCTGCACACACAGAATAGTTTTATTTTATTTATTTTTTCTTTTTTTGTCGGTTGTGGGGCTTGAACTCTGGGCTTGGGCACTATCCATGTACTCTTCAGTTCAAGGCTAGCACTCTACCACTTGAGCCACGGCACCATTTCCTATTTTCTGGTGGTTAATTAGAGATAAGAGACTCCCCAAACTGGCTTTGAACCAAGATCCTCAGATCCCAGCCTCCTGAGTAGCTAGTATTACAGACGTAAGCCACTGGCACTGGGCTAGTTTTATTTTTGATTCTGTAGTACCAATTCATGTCCCTACAAAATATTTTATGTTTGCCTAAATATTTTAGTTACCAGTCAACCAAGTAGGCTAATATTTATAGCAAACATTTAAACAACTATGTGCAATTCAATAGGGAGGAAGTGAATTATAAGTAGAGAAAAAATGTCCTAATTCATTCTTTATCATTTTATGTGGAAATGAGGAAAATCTATGCATCAAAGTGTATTTACCAACGTGAAAGCTGTTTCAGATTAAAAACCCAAAACAAAGAATAATGTTACTAGTATTTTTTACTAACACAGAACATAGTCTCAATGAACAGAATTTACCATATAGGACAAAGGAAATGTTGTTAAATTTATAATATTATTGTTATTAATATTGTGTCAAATTCCACTACACTAAAAAGACACGAGACTGGTTATATATTATATTGGACATTTGCATGAGCATAAAGTTTACAGCATAATTTTGAGCAAGATGGAAAAACATATAGAAAGACAGCATCAGGTGTGAAGTTTGATAAAGTTCCTATGCAGAGAAGAGAAAAACACAAGGAACATCAATGGAAATTCGAAGACTAAGTAAAAATGAGAATCATAGCTTTTTTTTATTTGTTGCTAATTTCTTAGTTTTTGACTATAAAGTTAACTTAAGAAAGCTAAAGCCACTACTAAAATTTAGTAGAGTTTGTCTTGGATAATTAACTGTAAAATATTACGTGTACCTCCTGAACTTTATGTAAGTTATCCTCTATACTATTTGAGAAGCTAGGCTAATAAGACAAACAGGTAGATAACAGATGATATGTAGATAGATAGATATATACATAGATTTATAGATACATAGGTGATAGATAAAAAAGATAGGTAATATGAATAGATACAGATGAGCTGATAGGTAGATATATTAGCACAAGTTCAATGTTGAGAAAATAAAAGGATAGAGTATTCAGTTTATACTGAAATACAAACATATATGATAGATAGATAGAAATGATAGATAGAAATCAATACAAGCTCAATGTTAAAAATTATAAAGATGGATTATTCACTTTTGTGCTGGAACAAGTAAGTATTGCCATCATTAATGGTGTCCTCTGCCTAGTGGATGAGGTGATAGTGGTCTGATTTTGCCTGCTGTTCTATTTCTACTGTGACTATTACCTCTCATTTATTCCACCCACAATAATCATAAGTCTCTGGTTTCCTCTGGTCTTAGTTCTTATTATTGTACAAGTATCTTCATGCTTGAAAACCATCTCCATTTTAGAATGTTATTTACCACATACACACAGCTCTGCTGCCTCTTTCTAGAAGCAGTTAATCTTTTCATGGAAAAAAATTTGATGTCTTGTCTGACTGGCCATTTTCCACTTCAACTTTCAAAACTTAATTGAGGGTTCAAGAACAAAAAAAGGGACTCAGAACTGTGAAAACAAGAATACAGTTGGAGGACTCACATTTTCCAATTTAAAGTCTCTACAAATTTTCAGAAATCAACAAAAGAACAGACAAAGATCAATCTGAACAGAATTTACAGCTAGGAAAAAATATATTTATAACATTTTATAATGTGCCATATTAAAATTATAACATATAATATTCTACATAGCTGTGAATACAAAGTGAAAAATACACATTTTTCCATATAAAAATCTCCTCAAAATTAGAAAATTTTGTGCATAAACAATATTACAAATGCAGTGGAGAGAGGCAACTTGCAGATAAGAAAAATATTTATAAAGCAAATCTGAGCAGATGAGCCGAATAGCTCAAAGGTTATGTGCATATGGCCATATAAGACGGTGCTAAGTGAAATCAACTCCAAGACATGGACACAAGAGGTTTTTCTTTGTTTTTTGTTGTTTTCAATTTTTTGTTTCTTTTGAATGTGTTTCCCCTCTATGGTATATCATTTGCTGTCACTGTATTTGATTTTCATATTGTGGTATATGCATTTATTTGAATTAGGGAAGGTAAGGAGGGCAACAGAATGATGAGACAAAGGACAGGGGGTGAACCAAAGCATGATATACACAAGACAATATGTTGGAAGTGATCTGTACAACTTGGGGGTTTGGGGAAGGCAAAGTAGGAGAAAAATAAAGGAAAGTGTAACAAGTTTGACAAGAAAAGTACTTATTACCTTATTATGTAACTGTAACCCCTCTCTACATCACCTTGACAATAAAAAAGCAAATAGCAATAAACAAGTCAGAACCGGAGAATAAAAAGGCAATGAAAATTAAATAAATACCTCTACTCCAATGAAAAACAGATCTAATAATAGGTATTTCTTCAAGAAAGATACTTAAATAGCCAATGAACACATTGGGAGTTTTTCAACATCATAAGTAATGAAGAGGAAGCAAATCAAAACCACAGTAATTTTTCTCATTAACAGGATTTCAATTTAAAAGACACAAAATCCCAAATTAAAGGATATAGAAAAATTGCACTTCTAATATATTATTGGTAGGAGCTACACTCTCTGTAGCTCCTATAGACAATGGCTTGGTTGTTCTGCCAAATGCTAAATCTGGATTTACCATACAATCTAACATTTCTATTCCTAGATGTATAAGGAAAAAATTGAGAGTATAAAAATATGCTCACACAAAACTTTTATATGAGTATGTGTAGCATGATTCATAAGAGCTAAAAAGTTAGAAAAGCCCAAATTCCTATCAGTTTGTGAATGGATAAAGAATAATGAAATCCTACTCAGCCATAAAAGGAAAGAAGATAATATAGATATATACTACAAAATATATGAGCCTTGAAAAGACGACTCCAAATGAAAACAGTCTATTGCCAGATTTTACAAAGCACATGGTTCTATTTATTTAACATGTACAGAAAGAGAAATTTATAGAGACAAAATGTGCAGCAGTTCTGTTCTCAGAAGCTAAAGGGAAGTTAAAATGGAAGTGATTGTAAGGGCCTGGAGGACTCTTTTCAATTGTGATGAAAATTGATTGAATTAGGCAATTGACATATAAATTGAGGTTACCTTAAAAATCAGTGAGGTCTACACAGTTGAAAATGGTGAATTGCATTGTATGTGCATTGTATCTGTTCTGAAACTAATTAGCCAAATTTGTATCTCCTGTGACTGACTTTTTAAAGTAGGGAAGGTATTTATTCTTGTACTATCTGCTGTTCTATTTTAGATGCACTGTCTGTGATGATCTCCCTCCTGTACCTTAGTTCTTTAGACTTCTTACATCTTGAGGAAGAGGAGTCTTCCTTTTGCTTTCTTGTGTTTCACTTAGAATCCCTTAGGTAGAGTTTACTGATTTTGAAGAAAAGTACCCCTGCCAAGTGTAAATATATCATGAAAAAAAGAAAAAGGTATGATTGTTTCTTTAGTAAAACCAAAAGACTGCTAACCAGTATTGTGAAGAGTGTGTTGTCTTTAATGACCATTTAAAGAATGGCTGTACTATGCCCTAACCTTAAGGTATATTTCCCAGACCTGTTTAACACAGCATTTGGGAAACAGAAAATTGTCCATCTGCTCTAGGTCTCCTCAACAGGGATTGTGAGATAGTAGGAATGGGTAGTTGTTCCAGCAATGGGGAAGATTCATTAAGGCACGGGATTATATTGCACAGCTTAAAAAATAAATCTTACTTAGGTTTGTCACCCTGTATAGTATGGCCCAGAAAAGAGTCATATTTCACATGTATCTACTTCACATTTACATGTGTGTTACAGTAGTCTTAATTAAATGAGTTATTTTCATATTTATTACATTCCCGATACTTTACCCATTTACCCTTGCCATGAGAAAAAATATTCAGCATTTCTTTCTTTTATTTATTATTTATTTCTGAGCTTCAAAAGGGTGTATAATTTATTTACATCTTTACTTATTGTTTTGAGTGCTGGTGTTAAGACTTTAACTCAGAACCTGAGTACTATCTTTTTTGCTCAAGGCTGAAGCTCTACCACTTTAGCCACACCTTCATTTTTGGCTTTTTGGTGTTAATTGGGGATAAGAGCCTCAAGACTTTCTTGCCTGGTTTAGCTTTGAACTGCAATTCTCAGATGTCAGCCTCTTCAATAGCTGGGATTACAGGCTTGAACCACTGACAAGTTCGACAAGAAATGTACTCACTACCTTACTTATGTAACTGTATATCACCCCTCTGTACATCAATTTCCAATAAAATAAACATGAACAAGAAACAAAAAATAGACAAATTAAATTTAAACTAAGTTTTATTTTTCTGTAGTTCTCTGGGAAGTATTATACTACTCAACCCAGTCAGGACATCAAGGAATGATGCTCCATTTTCTGCTTTTTCTCAGACATAATATTCACTCTTTTATTCAAGACTGATTTGTTCAAGTATCTAGGTAGAAGTGGTAAGGACTAAAGTTGAAATGCAAGACATCAGTTTGTAGACACAGTATTTAATCATGCATCTGAAGAGTCAAGCATTTTACTTCTTTATCTTTAATATGAACAGTAATGAAAGGATTAATTATCTCCCAGATTCCTAGCATTGGCAGAATTCTAAAACTGTGAATCATTGCTCATAGACAATTGCAGAATTAGGAAACTGGGGGGAAAAAACAAAAGGGCATAAATATTTCAGATCTTTGGACGTTTTCCAAGGGCCCTCGGCCAAGGTAAACTCATAATACCTGCCGCACGACCATCCAGCCCAACCTCCTCTTTGCCCACAAGTTCTATCTTTTGATTAGTGATTGTCGTCGGTGTGGGATGTGACTGTCATTATTCGCAACATTGACTCTGAGCATTCACTTTATTCTCCTCCAGTCTGCTGAACGATGACTTAGAACTGTCTGTTCCCCTCAGCCTGCCAACCTGGGCTTCTCCTGGCCCCTCTGGGGTTCTGCTGTACTGCCAGAGGCTGCACTAGAGGCTGCACTTCATTGCCTCTTTCAAACGCCAGCCCTGAGCTCATTATTCCACTTCAACTTGGTGCCACGCCAAAGATGGCTACTCTGCTGCCTGCCTGGTATTCATTCTAGGCAACATTCTGTGTACAAACTCCAGATAAGCGTCAAGACTCGCATCCTGACCTCCCTCTCTAAATAAATAGTAATTTAATTGTAAAAGTGATGTACAGATGGGGTTACAGTGATGCGTACATTTCTTGTCAAAACAGTGTTACTCCTCCCTCGTTTTCTCCCACTTTCCCTTCCCCTTTCAAGTTGTAAAGTTCATTTCCAACATAGTGTTTTGTGAGTGTCCCTGTTGCATGGTTTCACCCTTTGTCTCACCATTTTGTGATTCTCCTTCCCTTCCTCAAATCAGATATATGTATATACAAGACACAGGGTGCCAAGAAAAAAAATCACTGACAACAGGGGATAAAACATAGGGGGAAAAATAAATGAAAGAAAAGAAGAACTTCATACAGTACATTAAATAAACGCGCAAACACACACACACACACACACACACATATCTTGGAGTTCATTTCTCTTAGCATCATTTTATACCATCATATGTGCAAATCATATTGTAAAGTAAACCTGACCCAAGGAAGCTTAAGTTCCAGGGCTTCTTTCATTTGTAATAATTAGTATATGTCTAGGATAGTCCTGGCAGAGGATCATAATAGCTCAATAGTTATGATCACCTCCTTCTTTACTTCATCTGATGTGACAGGATCCCAGACATAAAAGAGGACCGGTTAGCATCATTTAAGGGGTTATCATCATTTACAGGGAGCACAGAGTAGTCCTACATCTTTGTCTCATTCTAGGAGGTCTCCATACCAGCTCTCCATACCAGCGCAGTTATTTAGTCCTGGTTGGGTTATTTTTGCTGTTGGTGATCTTTTGTATTCTTATTTTTTGCCCTCTTAAATTGCCTCTCATTCTACAAAACTAGGACCTTTTTATACTTATTGTAATATTCCAATTGTAAATACACCCTGATGTAGCTAGAACACCAAGAACTCCACTTTCCTACTTCCTATAAATATTGTTCTCTTCTGAAGTCACAAGTAGATTTTAATATAGAACTGGTGTTTTCAGGAGGCTGTAAGTAAAGTTTGGAATCATACACAAATGAAATGCAATAAACACAAAATGTGTATCAACTATCATTACACTTGAATATATCAAAATCTTCTTATCATTGAGATCTAGTTTGCCCATTTGCTTCTTTCTTTTTTTTTCTTCAGTTTTTTTTAATCATCTTTAAGTAGTTGTACAAAAGAGTTGCCATTTACCAAAGCAGTATAAGAATGCAGTGCATCTTGATGAATGTCACCCCTTTCTACATTCTTACCCATCCTCCCTCCCAACCTATCCCTCCCCTTACTCATCTTAATTTTAGGTTATGTATTGACTTTTTTTTGCCTTTTAACCAAGTAGTTTATGTGTACAATGCATCTCGATCTGTGCCAGCCCTTCAATATCTTCACCCCCACTTCAACCTTTATATTTCCTTTATATTTCTCAATCCTGTGGTATATAAAATAAATTCAGGTAATTTCCCCTCTTCTCCCTTCATTCTTCCTCTCTTCCTTTGGCCCCACACTAACCTCTTACAAGTGCCCATCCTGGTGGTTATTTTGTTGGACTTTGATTTATGTTTTTTAAGACTTTCCACAGAGAGTCTAAAATGTATAGCTCTTTTCTGTTCCCAGCTTCAGTCACCCTTTTTCATTACTTCCTGGGGAATGACTGGTTAGTCTTCCCTCACACTGCTGCCATAAGAACTCAACGGTGTGCCAGGACATCCAAGATTAGAGTAGGAGTGCAAGTTCTGAGTACTTGTCTCATCAGACCTGGCCGTGGGGTAGGTGCTAGCTTCTTCTCAGTAATACTGATTTGCTTGGGGAGTATCAAATCATAAGCCAGAGCAGGACAGTTAACAGTGAACAGTTAACGTCCTAATAAGGAACAGATACTCACAAACTACCCTAATGGTAAACTTAGCATATTTTAAAAATTTTGTTATCTTAGAGGCATGCTAAACATCTTACCTCTTTCCTTTCACTTTTTATAATAATAAAGTCAAAGAAGCTGCTATTAAGGTTTCTTCTTATATGAGTTTTCTAGGGGCATGACAGAAATTATCACAGAGGACATGGCATGAACAGCAAAAAGTTGTATCCTCACAGTTGCGAAAAGTTATAAGTCCAAGATCAAAGTAAAAGGGAGATCTCAAATAGTATACTTCCTTAGATAAGCAAAAGTAAAGTTCAGCAAAATAAAGCACCAGGATTCAGATACTCAAAAGGAATGGGGTGGAATCAAGAAAAAAAAGGTCAGAAGAGGGCTGGGTGAGACTATTGAAAGGGGTGACATTGATCAAGGTATATTATAGTCATAAACTGCTTTGTTGAATGTTAACTACTACAGGTAATAATATAAAACAATTAAAATACATCTGTAAGCACAAAAAATTCCATTCTAACACAATAAAAAATAAATTTAGTACTGGTAAGGTTGGTTTCTTCTAAGCCCTCTCTCTTTGGCTTTCGGGTGCCTATAGTTTCCCTGTGACTTACATGGTCTTTTCTCTGTGTGTGTCCTAATCTCTTCTTATAAGGGCAACAATTGTATTAGACTAGGGCTCATTCCAGTGCCTTCATTGCAATTTAATTATCTCTATTGCCAAATATAAATGCATTCTGCGGTACCAGGGGTCAGTATTTCAGCATGAGAGTTTTAGGGAAATGAATTTCTTCCAAGATCACCTCTACTGAATATCACCTAGATTACACAGTCACATATTTAGTAAATGTTAGACTCAATCTAACTACGATCATCATATCACCTGCAAAATGCTTGTTATTCATTGTGATTACTCTTAGAAAACTTTTACCTTATAAACTGTTCTGGTTGGTCTATATAATATTATGTTATTTGACTTTTATTACTGGCTGCTTGGTTTGGTTCAGTTGATTTTATGTGGCAAAGCCTTTTCCAGTTCCTGGGACATCACTGTGGAAAAGGTTTCTCCATACTAATATACAGGTTGACATTTATGAAGAATTCCAAACCTCTCTTGGAATATTGAAATGAATGAGCTTTTCAAAGATGCCATCATTACAACTTAAGTGTGTTTGTAGAACAAGCGAAAAAATTTCAATAAGGTGTATTCTAATAATACACCTTCTAATACACATTCTAATAATAATTGCCTATGTTATCTGTTAGGCTGAATAGTTGAAATTGTACATATCTGTATTATATTTTAAAAAACTGTCACTTTTTCCCCAGGATAAAATTATATATTCTATTCTATGACTGGAATTGAAAAATCACCCCAGGGAATGGGTAAAGAAGGCTGCATAAGAGTTTTGTTAAGATTTGTATTTAAAAATAAAAAGCAGATTTTTTAAAATGTGGTTACCAATGGACTGGAACAGAGCATGCTGAGTAAAAGATTAGTTCAAATACACAGCTTTTCCAGACTTTACATTATGCCCCAAATTCAATTACAAATCTAAATTGCAACTTTAATTTTTAATAATCACTTGGATCTGCCTTTTGTTTGCTTGTTGATTTTGGTTTGATTTGGACTCTTTTGCTTCCTGCTGTCTCATAAAGAGTGTCTCCAGGAGTTGTCAGTTTTGCTATCACTATGCCACCATTCCTACTTTCCACACTGCTTTTAACATAACATCTTACATAACATACTACAAAATGTACAATCTTAGGTGAAGAATGTACATTTTTTTGTACAGACATAAAACTGCAGAATTTGTAGCTGGAACAGGGCAGCAAACCCAGGGTATAATTACAGAATAATAATCCATTCAATGACTTATCTAAAAAATTAATTCCATGGTCAAATATATTTGAGAGATCTTTCAGAATATATACAAAATTCATTGTATACAAAACTAACCACAGCCATAAAAAGTCTAAAATTTCCATTGAAAATAAATTTGTATAACCCACTTTGGCTTTCATCTTTCTTAGAATTTTTAATGAACATACACTTGGTAATATTATTAAGTCACAGGTTCCAGGGAATTGCAGAGCACGGGAGGGAGAAAGAAGAAAAGGTTCCAGCTCTCATATATCTAACAGAAGGGAATAGGTGTGCAATCATCACACAGGGTGTGGACATGTGTATAAACTGCTATGTTTGTGAATGTGAAGATGACCTTAGTTCTTCTTCCTTGGGTGTCTGGAAAAGGGCAGTTCATGTGTTACAGTTGCCTGCAGACAGAGCTAATTTCACATGCAAAAACCTAATAATTTATTGCAAAATTAATATATGATCATATATATCAGAAGCCTAAGGCTTAGATGATTTTCCTTCAAAATTTATTATTCCAAAGTTTTAATTTTTCAACTGTCTCTGAGAAATTTAGGACTGAATGGCTGTTGAGAGTCAAAACAAAAGTAGACCACATTTTTATTTTCTCATCTAGGAAATATCTCTCAAATAAAATTGTATAGGACTAAAATTTACAATGCCAGCAGTTTGAAGCAAATGTAATAACACTTTAAAGTAGCATTACGAGATTTATTTTCACATACTTAAAATTCAATACCTCTTCAGAGAATTCTGGAATTGGAAAATGTTTACTTTAGGAACACTCAACTATGTGTTGGTTCAACACTAAACCATGAATTCATGAAGCATACTTAACATGTGGCTCTTAGAATCTGCTTTGTAAATTCAGTTTTCACATAATACAAGTGGTAAAAAAATAAACACACACAACAGCCCTGGGTTATGAAGATTGTGTACAAAAATGGCCTTACAGAAATATAAAACATAGATAACCATCACATTCTACATAAAGTCACAATTTTAGAGGTCTACTTCCACCTGCTTTTCACTCCAATAAAATGTCTCTTCATGAAAAGAATCCTCAGTAGAAGTGACATTGGTATCTAAGCTTTTGGAATTTAGCTAGAAGATTGGATTTTAAATTTTACTTGGTTTTAATTAATTTAAATTCAGATCAACACATTGCTTGTGGCTATAATACTGCTATCATACTGCCCAACACCAGTCTGTCTTGCCTTTCTAACACATAATCAGAGATGGAGTTAATGTTTCTGTGGTCAACATAGTAGTGTCCTCTTCAGATGCTATCAGGTGATGTTTCATCTGACTAGGGAGCTTGCCATGGTTTCTGTGATGTTTAGTGGCAGAGATCCTCCGGATTTTAAATTTTTCAGTGCTGGTTTTAAGTATAGAAAATTATGTCACTCATTATGATGTCATGCTTGGAGATGCTTATCTTCAATGCCAAGTTGCAAAAGGGACAACAAGACTTGGCCATGATGGTGGCATGTGGCTCATGCCTGTAACTCAAGTTATTCAAGAGGCTGAGATCTAAGGATGGAAATTCAAAGCCATCCTGAGAAGGAAATTCCATGAAATGGTCATCTCTAATTAACCCCTAGAAAACCTGAACGTGGTTCTGTAGCTCAGTGACTGCTAGCCTTGAATGAAAAAGCTCAGTGAGAGTGCCCAGGCCTTGAGCTCAAGCCCTACAATTAAAAAAATAAAAGAAGACTTGGCCTTATAATGGGAGGAATATTGGCTCATGTATGTAACCTTAGCCACTAAGAAGCTTTCAATCTGGAAGATCATGGTTCAATATCAGTCTAGGCATAAAAACCACTAGACTCCAAGACCAAAATATAACTAACAATAACAAACAAAAGAGATTATAGAAGTGTAACTCCTTCAGTAGAATGACAACCTCCTTGCCATTGAGAGGAGTTGAGTTCAAATTCCATTCCAGTGACATATAAAAGTATTAATAATGGGCTGGGAAGGTGGCTCAGTAATAGAGTGCTTGCCTTGGATGCATGAAGCCCTGGGTTCGATTCCTCAGCACCACATAAGCAGAAAATAGCTGGAAGTGGCGCTGTGGCTCAAGTGGTAGAGCTCTAGCCTTGAGCTGAAGAGCTGAGGGACAGTGCCTAGGCCCAGAGTTCAGCCCCCACAACCAACAACAACAAAAAAGTATTAATAAAAAGGACTGGGCATTTGGCCCACTAATGGTCCTATCTGTTAGATCACAAATTCACTTGTGTTTGGATCACTTTTCTTCTTCCTCATCGAGCAAGGTATGTTCCTAACAGAGAGCTATGTCCTCTGTTTCCTGCAAATGTTAAGGTCCAATAGAAGTCCTATAAACCAAATCCACTCTCACTACTTGCACCTGGAAATGTCAGCCAAGTTTACTTTCTAAAAAAACAAAACAAAACAAAACTTGTGTCTCATTAGAATATGAAGTACGGAAAAATTTAGAGATGACAATTTATCATGTGTGACAGTTTATATAAATTAAATGGTCACAATAGAAAATATAGATGTATTATTTTATTTAAAAAGGAAACAATGAGATACATATAATTAGGGGAAAAGGAAGACTTATCAACTTTACACATCTTTGGTTGGAACTGAAACTATCAGTATCTGTGTATATATACAGAGCACTGTATTTGTACTACCTATGCAATTCTGGGGCATTGCACTCTTGATTGTGTTTTTGGCTCAACCTGGCACTATACTACATAAGCCATACCTCCACTCCCAGCAAGTTTCTGGTTACTTGGAAATAAGAACATCAGTGATTTCTCTTCTTAGGCTAACTTTGAACTGTGACTCCTATGTCTCGGCCTCCTGAGTAGTTACTATTATTGCAAATGTGACCCACTAATGCTTAGTTTTACAGCTTTCTGTCTTCCAGCATCTATTTCCCAGACCTCTTCCCTAGCTTTCTCAACTGAAAGGACTTAAACAATGATAGTTCAGCACTGGTCGATAGACTCATTAGTTATATATTTATTTCTAAATAACTTTCCCAATTGAAATATTGCTAATTCTTTCTATTTACAAATGAAAAGAATTAGTAATATTTAAAGTAATAAATTATTCTTGATATAAAACAGAACAAAGATAAGTGCACAAACAGAGGAAGTAAATCTTTTACTTACAGTACGATGATCTCCAATAATATTCAAAAAGTACTGGGTTTAGAAAATGACTTAGGCAAGAATCATTAATGATTGCTAAAACTAGTGGGTAACGTTTGGAAAAATAGAATACCTATACAGTCTCAAGATATAGCTTCACATATTATTTATGAAATGGAGAGGAAATAAACTATTGTTGAAACCTGTCACATGTCATGTTAAATAACTAAATATTAGCAGTGTCAGGACTGACATCTCCTGACACAATGACTTGAGAAGAAAAAAATGTAACTATGAAATGTTTCTGCTAAAGAAAAATATGTAATCTGAATTAATTAGAAAGAAGCACCAAATAAACCTGAATTGGGAGATATTTCACCAAGGAAATGACACGTACTCTTAAAAAAATGTCAAGTCATAAAACCCAATTCTGGATCAGGGAACTGATTCATATTACAGAATATCAAGATACCATAACAGCTGTGCTCACAGAATGCATCTGGATTGGGAGTAAAAGCACCTGTAAAATTCACTTTTACAACTAATGAAATTTGTACACCATGACGAAAACCTATTTTTGTATTAGCATTAAGTTTTCTGACACCTATGGCTTTATTGTAACATTATCTGTGACTCTATCTGTCCTTACAGATTACAGACTGAAATTTTCAGAAAGAAAGAGGGAAGATAGCTACCACTAAGTGTCAAACAATGCATACACATGTACATTAAATGGTACTTGAATATTTTGTATACAGTTAACAAATTTACTCAGGTTTGAACTCAGGATCTCATGGTTGCACTCCCTTTTGATCCATGAGCTCACCTCAGCATATATAGTCTTTTTTCTTTCTATCTTTTTTTTTTTTGTCAGTTGTGTGACCTGAACTCTGGTCCTGGGCACTGTCCCTCAGCTCTTCAGCTCAAGGCTAACACCCTACTACTTGAGCCATAGCACCATTTCCAACTTTTTCTGCCTATGTGATGCTGAGGAATTGAAACCAGGGCCTTCATGCATGCAAAGCAAGCACTCTACAACTGAGCCACCTTCTGAGAGGACAAATTGTAATGCTGATGGAGCAAACACAAACAACTGATGAATCTGGGTAAATGGTGTGAGAAAGCTTTGCACTACTCTTGCAATTTGTCTTCACACTTACATCAAAATTTCAAATAAAGGGGTCCAAATAGGGAAAGATGTAAAAGTCTCCCTCTTTGCAGATGACATAAACGTGCATTGAAAGAATCCCATTGACTCCACTCCCAACTTATCGAGCAGATACAAAATTTTGGCAAAGTAACAAGGTACAAAATTAACCTTCAAAAATCAATGGCTTTTCTTTATGTTAATAACTAGAAGAGCAAGGATGAAATCAGAAAAGCAAGTCTTTGTAATAGCCCCACAAAAATTAAAATACCTAGGAGTTAACTTAACTAAATGAGTGAAGGACCTCTATAAAAAAAACTTTAAAATCCTGAAAAAAGAAATTAAAGTAGAACTTAGGAAGTGGAAAAACCTCCCATGCTCCTGGATTGGAAGGATCAACATTGTGAAAATGGCAATACTTCCCAAGGCTATCTACAAATTCAATGTGATACCTATCATTATTCCAACCTCATTCTTCAAGGAAATAGAAGAAGCAACCCAAAAATTTATAAGGAATAATAAAAGATCCCAAATAGCAAAAACAATCCTTAGAAAGAACAGGAAGGAATACCAATAACAAATTTCAAATTCTAGTACAAAGCCATAGTAATCAAAACAGCTTCGCACTGGCACAAGAACAGACCTCAGGACCAATGCAATAGAACTGAAGATTCAGAAATTAATCCACAAACCTATAGCCACCTAATCGATAAGGGAACTAAAAAATAGAATGGAAGAAAGACAGCATCTTCAGTAAATGGTGCTGGCAAACTTGGTTAAACACCTGTAGAAAACTAAAGCTAGATCCTTATATAACACCCTGCACCAGAATCAACTCTGAATGGATCAAAGACCTCAGAATCAAAGCAGACACCCTGAAAATATTACAGAAAGGAATAGGAGAAACCCTAGGTCTCCTTGGCACAGGCCAAAATTTTCTTAATAAAAACTCAGAAACATAACAAATCAAAGAAAGGTTGGACAAATGGTATTGCATGAAACTGCAAAGCTTCTACTGTAAAGCTTCTGCATGGCAAAGGACATAGCAAGATCAATAGAAAGCCATAGATTGGGAGAAGATCTTCACTAGCCATAAAACAGACAAGGGTCTCATATCAAAGATATACTTAGAACTCAAAAAATCAAATCCCCCAACAACAAAGCCACAAAGAAACAACCGCCTGGTTAATATGTGGACTAAAGACTTCTCTGAAGAGGAAATAAAAATGGTCAATAGACACATAAGAACTGTTCAACTTCTCTGGCCATAAAAGAAATGCAGATCAAAATAACATTGGGATTCCACCTCACCCCAGTTAAAATGGCTATAACCAAGAACTCTAATAACAACAGATGCTGGAAGGGATGTGACCAAAAGGGAACCCTGCTTCCTTGTTGGTGGGAAAGTAAAGTTGTTCAACCACTTTGGACAACAATATGGAAGTTCCTCAAAAGACTCAACATAGAGCTCTCCTATGACCCAATAATCCCACTTTTAGCCATTTACTCAAAGGATCACAAACTAGGCCATACTAAAGCTTCTAGCATAACTATGTTTATCACAGCATTATTCACTATAGCTAAGATATAGAACAAACTCA
The DNA here is from genome assembly GCF_000151885.1 of Dipodomys ordii. Lineage (NCBI taxonomy): Eukaryota > Metazoa > Chordata > Mammalia > Rodentia > Heteromyidae > Dipodomys > Dipodomys ordii. The sequence goes on along the minus strand of NW_012267246.1, from coordinate 14,667,151 downwards.
AATGCTCCTCAATAGATGAATGGATCAAGAAAATGTGATATGTGTGTGTGTGTATGTGTGAATTATGTGTGTGTGTGTGTGTGTGTGTGTGTGTGAATTCTATGCCTCCATCAGAAAGGATAATATGATCCCATTTGTTAGGAAATGGAAAGACTTGGAAAACTTACATTAAGTATAATAAGCCAGTCCCAAAGAAATATAGGTTCCATGGTTTTCCTCATTTGTAATAACTATTATATGTCTAGGAAAATCTTACCAAACAAGCAGAAAAGCTCAAAAGCTATGCACATATGACCCCATGAGATTATGCTAAGTGAAATGAACCCTATGATAGGGACACAAGAGGTGTTTATCTTTCTTGTTGTCATTTTAAATGTACTTATAATGTACTATGTGATTTTTTTTTGTTTCTTTCATATGTTCTTACCCCATGGTATAACCCCTGTTGTCACTGGATTTGATTCTGGTGCCTTGTACCTTGTATATACATCTTTCTAATTTGAGGAGGGAAAGGGAAATAACAAAACGCTGCACCAAGAATACAGGTCGACCCATTGTAACAATGAGATGTACAAGACACTATGTTGAAAATGACCTTTACAATTTAGGGGAGTGAAGAAGGTGTTGGGGAGGTAGGGAGGGAAGGGATGGTAGGGAAAAACAAAGGATGGGGTAACAATGCTTAATAGGAAATATACTCATTACCTTATTCATGTAACTATAACTGCTCTGCATGGGAACATTACAATAAAAATATATGAAAAATTCAAAATTGCAAAAATTAAACTAAAAAATGCTTATTTCTACCAGTATTGTTGAGAAATACAAGGAGATCCAGTCTACATCCTTTTCTGACTCTTCTCTCTGTGTCTGTTTCTCTACATATACATACACACATACATATGATAATATAATGTACATATAATATATACTTATCTAATTATGTTACATATATTATTTATGTATTATATATTTATATATTGCATGTGTCTTAAATAAAACACAGTACATACATTATATTGAATGGTCAATACAAATAATACTATGGTTTAGCATTGTTCTAGTTATACAAACTGAAATGATTTTATGCAAATTTTTGGAAAAAATTCAGAAGACCTGATTGTTAATGAAATGCAATAATACGGGTTGCTACTAACTTGAGGACTTAAAAAGGGAATTGCTATTGTCTTTATGTTGTTTTTACCATTTGATTAGTGAATATAAAAATAACATATGGAATTTTGTCATTTTATACCTGCATATTAGTCATGCCTGTAATATTTTCTGTAGGATTTTTAAGCTTATCAAGAGAAAAATCCCATGTTACAGATAACAAGCCCTGAATATTGTAGATTTGGACACAGGAAAATTGAGTGGAAAGATGAAAAATGTTGATCGACAGACTTTTTCATTCCTCAAGTCTATTCCTATCCTTTAGATTATTTTATGGATATTACCTCATTTATTACCCAGATCCATGAATTGTTATTATTATTAAAGAACATTATTAAAGAACATTATGAGTCTTTGAGAAAGATAACTGCATTTTCAAACAATAACTAGAGAAATGACAGATTTTAAATTTATTCCAACAAAATATCCTACAAAATTTCATAGATGAACAAACTCACTTTTTGTTAATATTGTTCCTTATCTTTTTAATTAGTTAATTGTTCTATTTATTCACTTTATAAAGTGTGGCTACTGTTTGTGATAGACGTGCTCTCAGATTATGGTAACTACAAATAGTTCAATCAAATTTTTGATGCTATAATTCGTACAGTTTATAGGTTTAGATTTTTCTATCTGTATTGTATATTTTTCCTTGAATGCTGCCCCCCAGCATATACTGAATGTAAAACTAAATCTTAACTTCTTCAGCATTAATTTAAATTGTTGATTTGATATCAGATCACATTGTCTCCGTTATTTTCTTACCTCCCTTATTTAACTTGTATGATATAGACAAAATCATATTAGTAGAATGTCTAGTCCACAAGTTAGACAACTCAGGATTCATTGGTAAATATTTTTAAGCAGATGATTTTTATTATTCTCAGAATTCACTACATATTTATGTAGAAATCTGATTCTTCAACTGAGTAAAATCTCTATTATTGACCACTTGTTTAAAGATTTCCCAGCACAACAATAAAGAATATTTTGAATGACGAATGTATTAGGGAACACACTGATCTCTTAAGAACAATAACCACTCAAAATTGTTCTCCATAGGCTATAATCTTAGATATTTCAATGATCAACAGGAAGTTTTCTTGCAGAGGAAGATGTTTTAACAAAACTGGCTTTGAACTTACATAACTCATATTTTTCATACTTGATACTTGAATTTATGAAATTTTTGGTGCTTAATAATCCTCTTTAAGGTTTCTAAGAGTCAAGTGGAAATATATATTTCATGCACATCTAAGGTTTTAGAACACATGCCAAGAAACACAAGTCAGAAAGAGTGAAATGGAAAGAATGCAGGCACATTTTATTTTTCCCAACCAAGTGTCAAGGCATTTCATGCTGTGAATATCTAACACATTGCTTTGACAACTAGACACATATTTATATTTTCTGCTGTTCTAGTCAGGGCATAGTTCAACATTGTCTCAGTTGATTTAGTACCAACTCAAGTCAGTCTTTAGACATTTGTCCTGGTAACTGGACCAGGAACACCTGGTGAAGACTTGTCACAAATTACAGTGATGCTCTTTATTCTTTGAATGGTTTTGGTTGGCAGGGGTAATATGGAACGAGAAGTAGATAAACAACACACAGATCCACTGAATTGTAACACTGGGAATATTAAATAAACTGTGTTGTTTGATACACTTCACTAGAGTAAAACCACTGAGAAGTCATTCTTCTGCAGAATTTCAACCAAAGGATAAAAAAGATTCGTAAGAGCACAGAATGGTTCATAGACACAAAGCTTCAAATCTATATGGATTTCAGTAAATAAAGTATAAGGACATTTCAACACCAAATCAAATTGAAAGAAATAGCTTTGATTTTGATTTATTTGCCAGGCAGTTACTTGCTGGTCGCACTAAAATTAACTCATATAACAATAAATATAAATATATAATATTTAATAAATATATAATATATAATAAATATAACTCATATAACTCTATAATTAAATCATATAACAAATACTATAACCAGCATAAAATTTGTAAAATAAATGAAGAATGGTTTTCTATTACATATTTTAGCCCTACCAAAAAGACTATTCATTAAAGATAGTTCTCATTTCTCTTTCTCATTCTCTTATTTTTATATTTATACCACAACTCTCTAGCTTTCTTTGTGGTTTTAACATATGTAGCTAACGAATGATTTTAGAGAATATACAACTCCTTCTAGAAGTTACTGAAGGTGTTATAGTTATGGTTTTACTGTAATTCACACACCATTTATTTGAGTGTCTGGCTAAGCTATTCAGTGTTTATCTGCTTTAAGTTTGAGGATATACTTTTGCTATAGAAACACTTAAAACACATACACATATATACACACAGGTTTGTATGCATGTATATGCAATGTTGAAACATACATTAGTATAATTGAAACAGCAAAAGAAACTGAAGACATCCTCACAAAGGTGATCATCAAAGCTGTGTGCCTCCCATCTCCCTCACAGTCCATCAGACTTAGAATCTGGAAAGCACAGGAGGGATTCTCTACAACAAAGTTTACTAAATCAAAACATCTACTCACAATTGGCAGACCATGAAAGGCTAAGCCCATTGTTTTCCACATTGTCATTTACAAACAAATACTTTTCTTTATTGACACCTGCCACCTTTGACATACTCTGCAGGGATTTCCACCCACCTCTGTATATTCTGCATGAGGTTGTAACCACTTTTTCTTCTTGTTACTCTGTCTCTTGCAGCCTATTTTGAATCATCCCCCTCTCACACAGTGCAAAACTTGATTCACTACCAAGTTGTGTGGTTCCTTCTTGCTCTACATAGTTACAATAAGATGGTTTTTGTCAGTTACTGGGCTTGAACTCAGGGGCTGGGCACTGTCCTTGAGGTTTTTTTCATGCTCAACACTAGCACTCTACCACTTTAAATCAAGGCTCCACTTCCAATTTTGTAGTGGTTAGTGGCAGTTGGCTTCCAACTGCGATCCTCAGAGCTCAATCTCCTGAGTAGCTAGGATTACAGGCATGAGCCACCAGTGTACAGCTACGGCAGGATTTTTTTTTGTATATTTGGGAAGTATCAAGGGATTAAGAAAATACATTAATGTGTCTGATGAACATAAAAGATTGTTTTAGTTAAAAGAATTTCATATTATTTAATGTACATATCTGAATGGAATCAAGAAACTTGGGTGGGGTGAAGATATGGGTAAAGGAGGGAAATGGTGGTATTGTCACAATTCATTGTACCCAGAGCTGAAACGTTGATTTGACTCCAACTACTTAATGATAATAAAGCTTTACATATAATAAAGCTTTACAGAATATCTCAAGGCATTCTTTTCTGAATTATGAGAAGATGTGTGATTTTGCCACTATTTACTCTCTGCTCTACTTCCATACTAACAAATAATTATAAAGGTATGTAACAAGATGGGATATTATGTGGAGTTTCCTTTAAATAGCACCATCCACTTGCATTATATTGTGTGGAAATGAACACTGATATTCTCTTTTATGCAATTTATTTAATTTTTATTATCTCTAAATAGTTATACAAAGGAATTTCAATTAAGAATGCCAACTTATGAGTACCATGCACCTTGAATATATAGAAATATTTGGTTATGCTCTCTAGCAATAAACAACTGATACTGATACTGAATAAATATTCCATAAGACACATTTTGAGCTTAAACAGTGACAGCATGCACACAATGTTTGAAGCGATTTATTTCCAAGTTTTAGCTTGAAACTTTTGTATCATGAGAAAAGTCAGTCTTGATAATCTAAGGTTTATTAAGGTCAGTGAGTAATTGGACTCAAAACTCTGTGAAGTGGTATATAAACACAATGGAATTCTATGCCTCCATCAGAAAGAATGGCATTGCCCCATTTGTTAGGAAATGAAAAAACTTGGAAAAAATTATATTAAGTGAAGTAAGCCAGGCCCAAAGAAACATAGGTCCCATAGTTTCCCTTATTTGCAATAACTAGTACATGTCTGAGACAAGCAGAAAAGGTCAGATAAGTTGATGTTAGGTGAAATGAACCCTAAGGTAAGTATTAAAAAGTTTTTTTTCTTTCTTGTGATTATTTCTAACATATTTATAAGATGATTTCTTTGTTGTTTTGTATGTCCATCTCCCACGGTATGCTTTCATTGTATTTGATGTTTGTATAATTTGTGGAGGGGAAGGGAAAAAACAAATTGTTCAAACAGGATACAGGTGACCCATTGCAATAATGAGATGTACAAGTCGTTATGTCAAAAAACGAACTTTACAACATTGTGGGGGGAGAGATAGGAAGGGATGGTAAGGGGAAACAAAGGAGGAGGCAACAATGCTTGATAAGAAATGTACTCATTTCCTTGCTCATGTAATTGTAACCTCTCTGAATGGTATTTTCACAATAAAAAAAATAAATAAATAACTCTTTGAAGTGATGAGGCATTCTTAGCTAAGTAAACATGGGGATACAGGAAGTATCCATTTGTCCTTTATGGTGCAAATATTTAATGGGTGCATCTTTTACATAGAAAATAGTAAATGGTAGTGTGAAATGTAAGATAATGTACAGAGAAAACAAAAATGCTAGTATTTTAATAGGCTGAACAATCTAAGTGGATCAAATAGACTAGGCATTACACCATTTGATTTACTTTGTTTATAGTGAAAACCAAATGATCCGGTTTAAAAATAACCCTTGGGAGTTTTATTTGTTCTAATCATCTTCATTAGAACTTTGTTTCTCTAAAATTAATTACAGAAATAGAGTTCTTAATATTGTAAAACAAAATAGTTTTAAATTAAGTTCATCTAATAATTTAACTGACAGTATTGGAGTATATGAAGTCAGTTAATTGGTTGATGTTAAAGAAATCATTATTTATTTTAATTCATAATCCACACTGTTCATTCTTGTTTATTCCTACCTCTAAGGTAAAAGATCTATGAAGTAGGTCTGGGAAGGTGGCTCAGTGGTAGAGCACTTGCCTTGCATGCACGAGGCCCTGGGTTCAATTCCTCAGCACCACATAAATAAAAAGAAAAAAGCTGGAAGTGGCGCTGTGGCTCAAGTGGCAGAGCACTAGCCTTGAGCTGAAGAGCTGAGGGACAGTGCCCAGGCTTGGAGTTCAGGCCCCACAATCGGCCCCCCAAAAAATCTATGAAGTATTGTATTATATTTTTTAAAGATTAATAAAACCATAAGATATAAAGATATTGAGAATATTTCAGAGAATATTGAGAATATTTGAATGAATCAAAGCCAGCAATATAAATCATGATAGTTAGTCAGTACTTCTTCTATTCTAGGCCAAAAAATAGAATGAATTTTAGTTTTGCCTTTTCTTTCTACTATATAAAACTACATATGTAAGTAGGAAGTTTTCACTCCATCAACATTATATTTTTAATGTAAGTTTTCATGTGAGATCTATAGAAGAGAATTGAGACACGCAAAACTGTGGACCTATTGATATCCTATCAGTAGATTATAAGATTTCTCCTACTGCTCCTGACTCTATTCATTAGAAAGTTCCAGACATGCTCAATTGAGGGACCTTCTACAAAACATGCTAGCATTCAGATGTGAGATGTGTGGAAGGAAGAATAAATGGGGAAGAGAGAAGAGGAGGGAAGGGAAAAGGAGGGGAAAGGGGAAGAGAGGAATGAAGCTTCAGCAGAGGTTCGGAAAGACTAGTAGCAAACTGGGGAGCTTTGAATAAAATCTGTAAATCTTTTATTACATTGATTGTGTGAATTTGATGATTTTAACATTCTTATTACAGGAGAATGGAAGATAGGTACCAAGAGTCTATATATACCACATTTGTGAATTTTAAAATAAAAAGAAAAAAAAATCATCTTAAGAGTCCTTAAGACTTTGCTAAAATTTTGTTGACTATGACTGTTTCTGGCAGCATCCGACCACAATCTTAGTATCACATATCCTTTTGCTCAGTGAGCTGTTTTGTTTCATGGTAGTTGGGATTCTGTGGCCAAGAGAATGATTTTGGAGCAGCTCTCTGCACCATTGAGTTTCTGTCCAATGACTGTGTCACTGACAAATACCCTGTACATTTAATTCAGCTGAGGAAAATGCCCTTTACACTTTTTCTTTTTCTTTTCTTTTTTTTTTTTTTTGTCAGTCGTGGGGCCTGAACTCTGGGCCTGGGCACTGTCCATCAGCTCTTCAGCTTAAGGCTAGCACTCTACCACTTGAGCCACAGCACCACTTCTAGCTTTTTCTGCTTATGTGGTGCTGAGGAATCCAACTTAGGGCCTTATGCATGCAAGGCAAGCGCTCTACCACTGAGCTACCTTCCCAGTCCTCTTTATACTTTTATTTTTTGTCAGTCGGGGGCCTGAACTCTGGGCCTAGGAACTGTCCCTCAGCTTTTCAGCTCAAGGCTAGGGCTCTACCACTTGAGCCGCAGCACCACTTCTGGCCTTTTCTGCTTATATGGTGGAATCGAACCCAGAGCCTCATGCATACAAGGCAAGTACTTTACCACTGAGCCACCTTCCCAGCTTGCCTCTTTACACGTTTTATCCAGGGTGATACATATTGACCATGACAATTTAATTAGTAATTAAACTTGTCAAAATAAAATTGTCCATATGTTCTGTGAGTGTTTTTCCTTCTTTCCCCCAAATATTATAAAAGATGTTATTAAGCTTTCTTAAATCCAGCTGTCTTTTCTCTATTTGTACTAGCATTACCAATCAATTAGTAACTTTCTCCAAGGGGATAGTACATTGAATCAGATTAAGAAGGTTTTTTAATGTAATTACTTACAGTTTGTGGTTTACTGCTTTGTCTATTATATTCCACACAAGCATTTATTTTTAGGAACTCACTGTACTTTGTGGGCTCTTTAACTGTCTTTCAAATTTTGAACTAAAGATTATTAGTTGTCTACATACAATTTCTAGATATCACTGTAAATAGTAGTCTAGCTTCTGATTCATTAATCTTATTGTAATGTGCTATAATTACTCTGATTCAGTAGGCTACACTTGGCAGCTGTCTGTATCAAGTTGCCCAAAGTAGACTATATCTACCTATTTTGGTAAGTTGTCTAGTTGACAATATTTACTCTTAATAAATTTCTTGGCTCAGAATCCCAACTACCATGAAACAAAACAGCTTACTGAGCAAAAGGATATGTGATACTAAGATTGTGGTCGGATGCTGCTAGAAACAGGAGGAACCAATAAGGCTCCTTCTCTTGGGGGAGACTTCTCTAGCATCTCCTTTGACAGCTTCCCTAGCCTTAGAAATGGCTGACATAGACTGTCATAGAGTTATTACAGCTGATTTAAGGCACTTTCGACATTTCACATGTATGTATTTGTTCATGTGTGCAATAAGATATTTGCTGTCTCTTTAAAAATGTGGAGTTGTGCAAATTTTGATTTTGTTATTTCTTGGTTAATGTAGCTAGCATCAACTTACGAATCACAGCCCCAAAAGTCCACGAACAAACTCACCGATGCTCGGGTAACCAGGTGTGGAAGGGTCTCCTCCAGGGTTCAGGGTCACCATGAAAGTGTCATGGTTAAGATTTTCAGTCTTTGGTAAATCACAAGGATCAATATATAGAAGAACACCTCCAAATCCAGCCTTTTCCAACAAGGAAATCTAAAAGGGAAATAAACTATTAAAACTATTATCATATACATTGCAAGTTCAGGTATTACCACTCACAAATGTGGTTTAAATAGGATGATTCTTGTTTATTATTGTTATTAAGAAGACAATTATCCCATGCAAAGATTTTTTTATTACTTATCTCTGCCCTTCCCTCCTGTAGGTTCTATGATATGTGTAATATTTAGTCAGCATTCTCACATTGTTTATGTGAAATATCACTCATGGAATTTCTCATCATTTCTTTTGTAATTGTCCAAGTAGATTTAGACTTTCTACTTCCATGAAATTAAGAGAGCATCAAAAATATGCAAGGCCCTAAAGTAAAAACAGTGGTTCTGATCATCTCCCTGCCTTTCCCTAAAGCAGGAATCACAGTAGCATTGTGATACATTTCCTCCAGGGAATTTCCTGTCAAGCTAGTTACTAAAATGAAGAAACCATTTCCCATTGTTTGGCAAACAGTCAATGTTCTGAACCTTCCAGATGTCCTAGCATATCAGTCATCATATTCTCTACCATGGATGCTCTGCCAGACCTGACAGCCAGGTTAGTAAGGGATTGTCTCATAACCCCAGGAGGAGCCTAGGGATCAGCTTCTATCTATCTTGTCCTTAAACATTTAGAAATAGTGCTGGGAAGGTGGCTCAGTGGTAGAGTGCTTGCCTCTCATGCATGAGGCCCTGGGTTTGATTCCTCAGCACCACATACACAGAGAAAGCCAGAAGTGGGAGCTATGGCTTGAACTGAAGAGCTCAGAGATAGCACCCAGTCCCAAAGTTCAAGCTCCACAACTGACACACACACACACACACACACAAGAAATTAGAAATAGCCCAGCTTACCTCTGAGAAGGCATTTTTAATATAAAGACACCACTTCACTCTGTTTTTTATCTTTTTTGTTTTTTTTTTTTGTCGGTTGTGGGGTTTGAACTCTGGGCTTGGGCACTGTCCCCACTCTGTTTTAAATAAGTGTGCAATAAGTAACAGGACAGATGAACTTAACCTTCTTATGTATTCCCTGTTCTAGCTCAGTAAACTCTTATTATTTTTGGAAAGCATCTCAGCATGAATCACCTGATATGAGGAACAATAATCACGATTTGCTGATTTTATTTGCTTCCCATGAGAGAGTAAAATAAATTAGATGATATTAAATAAGAGTAAGATGAAAGGTTTAATAAAGACAGCTACTGCTGATAGTGTGGCTTTACTTACCACCTATATCTTACTTCCTAATTATTGCTTATATTGTTTAGTGAGTTTTGCAATACGTAAGAAACAGGGGTCCTTGTGGCCTTGGATGGACCATCAAAGAAGGTAAGGGTCGCCTGGCGCCCATAACTCATGCCTGTAATCCTAGCTACTCCCCAGGCTGGGATCTGAGGATCGCGGTTCAAAGCCAGCCCAGGCAGGAAAGTCCGTGAAACTCTTATCTCCAATAAACCACTAGGAAACCAGGGGCTCAAGTGGTAGAGCACTCGCCTTGAGATGAAGAGCTGAGGGGCAGTGCTCAAGCCCAGAGTTCAAGCCTCACGACCAACAACAATGACAACAACAAAAGGTAGGGGTCATGCTAATTTTCTCTATCATTGCACATTCTGCATTGACTAAACAGGCTTGGAGTAGGCATTGAAGGGTAATGGTAGCCAGGTGCCAGGGGCTCATGCCTGTAATCCTGGTTACACAGGAATCTGAGCTCTGAGGATCAGGTTCAAATCAAGCCATACTAAGAAATTCTGTGGAAACCCTTATCACCAATTAATTATTAAAATAATGCGCAAGTGGAGCTATGGCTCAAATGGCAAAGCCTTGAATGAAAATAAAAGAGAAAGAAAAACTAATGGACAGTGTTCAGACCCTAGTTCAAGCCCCAATGCTGGCACACGTAACACATAAAAAAAGAGTACTGTAAAGAAGAAAGTACATGAAACAGGTGTTAACACCACAGCTATTCTTAAAGAAAATGGAGCTTGAGGAAAATTCTTAGTATCCATTTCTACTGGAAACAAATAGACAAACATATCAATTTACATACATCACGGCTCTAACTGCATAAAGGAAACAACTGAAAATGAAAACTACCTAAAAACCGAATACACACATCCTACAAAAACAGCACTTTCTGCTCTTTTAAATGTGTTTTGTACTTTACAATTTGGGATGTAAGGTAAAACTTATATTTTATAACAAAAATTTTAATAGGTAAGATTGAGAACCTAAATAAGGTGTAGCTGACTAATGACTCCAATTTGAATTCTTTAACAAAAAACTTAGATTGAATAATTCTCTCTGTTTTCTAATGGAGAACAAGAAAGAATTTAAGGGGAAAATAGGGATGATGAAAGGGAAAATGAGCAAAAGGAATATGAAAAAGAGGGCCAGATTTAAGATTTACTCTTCCAAAGTCCACCATAAGTCCAAGGAAGGGCATCAAATGGTCCACATGCTGTAATAGCGTGCCGTGCTGTGTGTGTGTGTGTGTGTGTGTGTGTGTGTGTGTGTGTGTGTGAATGAGGATTCAAAGCTTCTCATTTCACTAGACCTTTTCACTTATAGCTAGCTCCCTATCACTTGAGCTGCACTTCTACTTCTGTTACTTTTATTGGTGGTGGTGGTAGTAAATTGGAGATAAGTAAAGAATATTGTAGAATTTTCAGCTTGACTTGGGTTTAAACCACAAACCTCCGATTTCAGCCTCTGGAGTAGTTAGCAATATAGTTATGAGCTATTATTATCCAAACTGAAATAGTTATTATTTAAAAGAAAAGTTTTATTTTGTAAGTTCTACTTACTACAGGAGAATATATAAAGAAAAATATAAACATGTCTAGCAAAAATTGTGTTAAATATAAACATGTCTAGCAAAATTGTTTTGAATATTAAAAAATTGTTTTCTTGGTATTGAAGTGATTCATGTGCTCAGACAAAAAATGATACACACAAAAAATCAATTTCGTGGATGGGCTCTGGTGGCTCACGCCTGTAATCCTAGCTATTCAGGAGGCTGAGATCTGAGGATGGCGGTTTAAAGCCAGCAGGGGCAAGAAAGTCTGTGAAACTCTTATTTCCAATAAACCACCAGCAAACCGGAAGTGGCACTGTAGTTCAAGTGGTAGAACGCTAGCCTTGAGCTGAAGAGCTGAGGGACAGCACTCAGGCCCAGAATTCAATTTCGTGGAACAATCTCCCAAGAGTAGTAGTTACTGTGAAGGTGTTGGAGGACCTTTATCATGAACATACAAATACACGAAACATTCTACTAACAATAAATATACACTTACCTATATTAATAAAGATATTTTATTTTTAATACATGTGTAAATTATAAATAAATAATTTTACATCATATATGTAGTATATCGCATATATAATATCATAATATCATATATATGTGATATAAAAATATAATACTACAAGGCCAGAAATTATTTAATTCTGCTAGTTGTACAGATAATTTTTATTTATTTTATATTATACTACAATAAAATCCTTGTAACTAAATCTTGGCATAATGCCTATTTTTAAGAAACATTATCATAGGTGAAATAGATAGGTCAAAATATTCTTTTATATATGATACTGCAACATATATATATATATATATTAGTACAGTAGTTCTCTTATTTATACTTTCAATTTTTATAGTGCCAGTCTCCCTTTTAATTATTGTCCACAAATATGACATGGTAATTTCTAGAAATAAAAAATCCATATGCTTGAAGCACTCTGTGTACCACACATTCATAACCTATATGTGATTATTCATTAGTCACAATCTTCTTCCTGGTTATTAGACCAAGTTTCACAGTATTGAGGTGCTTGTATTCATGTCCCTGTGTCACAGTGCCTCCATCATTCAGTTCATCTCCTCCCATGAGCATTGGTCATCTCAGTTCATGAAGAGAAGAGTGAATGCAGTGCAATCGGTATGTTGGAAGAAACCATATTCATATACATTTTGTTCTACAGAAATTCCACCTTTTGTTGATAGATCACATATAGTTTAGTCTAAGCATTTGTAAAATTCAATAGATGAATGAATAAATGAAAAATCAAGGCTTATGACATGGCTCAAGTGGTAGAATACATGCTTAGCAATTTGTAGTCACTCGCACAGCTTTTGTCCTAGAAAAAAATTATGTTAAGGGAAGTAAACCAGATCCACAGAAACATAGGTTGCTTGGTTTCCCTCATTTATTCTAACTAGAGCCTATAAATCTGCAAGTAAACACAATGGATGGTAGAACACCACAGTGAGACCAAAGGAGGAGATTTTTAGGAGAGGATCACAAAGCCTCAATAGATATGTGCATATGATCATCTAAAATGCTACACATAAAAATAAATGAGATTTTTCATTACTTTTTCATTTTAATTGTATTTTCACCTTTGTTGCTGTTATTGTTTTCTGTACTTTTTGTCTTATATGTAAATTTTATCTATTTGGGAGAGAGTAAGGGTGGAGCAGAGGAATGGTGGAACAATGGGTGAACAAATGTGCTAGTGATACTCACTAGACACTGTGTTGAGGAAGTATAGAACATGTGTGCAGGGGCAAGACATGAGGGAAAAACCGAGAGAGAATTAGGAAAGGGGTAACACTGTTCAAAAAGAAATGTTCTCATTGCCTGATTTATAGAACTGTACTCCCTCTGTATATCATATTTAAAATAAAACTAAGACTAAAAGTTAAGTAAAATGAAAGAAATTAACTACTTCTTAAAAACTGTTTTTAAGACTTCAGGATCATTTCTGTTCCCTGTATAACAGAAGCCATTTTTATAAAAGGAAAACACTGACATACATTGATATACAAAATTACCTAAGGCAAGACCTTTGCTCTCAAAAGTTCTACCAGTGGGATGTCTAAAAATTTATCTTTTATAATAACCTAAATTTACTGAGCAAAAGTCATTCTATCACCAATATGTTTTCTGGGCACAAACAGGAAGTGGAAATCATTTTTCTTCCTTCCTTCTTTCCTTTTTTCCTCCCTCCCTTCCTTCCTTCCTTCCTTCTGTCCTTCCTTTCTTTCCTTCCCTACTTCCTTCCCTCCCTCCATCTCTCATTTTCTTCCTTCTTTCCTACTAAAAATATCTTTAAAACAGTTTCCTGACATTGGTTCTCAGGAGAAATAATAAAATATTTTAATTTTTTATTAAGCTTCTGTGAGATGTAAGATATAAGGAACACAGAAGTTTTATTAGTTTATTGTTATAATAAATGTGATATTCAGAGGGGTTACATTTATATAAGTCAGGTAATGAGTACATTTCTGTTTGGACAATGTCACACTTTCTCTCCTTTCTCTCCGTTTCTAGCCCCACCTTTCCTCACCCAAAAGTTTTTTTTTTAATTTTATTGTTATGGTGATGTACAGAGGCGTTACAGTTATATTAGTAAGGTATAACTACATTTCTTACAGAACTTGTGATCCCCTCCCTCATTTTTCTCCCTCTTTTCCTGCCCCCAAGCTCTACAGATCACTTCCAACATAGTGTCTTGTGAATATTGCTGTTGTATTGGTTCCCCCTTTGTCCTTTGTCCTTTGTCTCACTGTTTATTTTTGTTCCCCTTCCTGTATAGTTCATTTTCAACATCGTATCTAGTGAGCAGTACCAATGCAGCATTTGTTCACCTTTTGGTCTTCCATTTTATGCCCTCTTTTATCCTCCCCAACACACATAAATAAGCAAGAAAAGAAAGCAAAAACACAGCAAAGACAAAACCTGTCTCCATTTCCTGGAGGTCATTCCAATAAATCTTATTTTATATGGTCAGAAGCACATAGGCATTGTGCTTTTGTGTCCCTCCCCTAAGAGCATCCTTCTTTCAGGTTTCTTATTACACAGTTGCAAATCCTTTCAGATTTATTATTACTCCATTTTAAAGATTTGTTATTACAAAGTGAAATGCTAATTTTGTTTTCTAACATGATTTCACAGCATTCATTCGCAAAAATATGCTGCATAGTTTAGCATAAGAACAATCACATAATCATGCAGGGTTAAGTAGATAGTTTTGACGATGCTATCAATTTTCTGTTTATATTGGAAATGTATCTACTTTTATAGGAGGACCTCAATCAGCATTTTATTCCCAAGAGAGAAGTTAAATATTGTATAAATTTACTGAATATGTTTATATAAATGTCCATCAGTGGTAGCTACAAATCCTTTTGTAGAGAAACAGCATTTTAAATCACATAAAATTAGAAATTACTAAATCAACCTCCTACTCATCCTCTCCCAACCTTGTTTTACTTGTTCAAAGAGCCTCATAACTCTGAGCCAAATGATCCTTGCTCTGATGGATTCAGACTCAGCAAGATCTTGCTGCCTGCAATAGCCCGATGGTGACTGAGAAATGGTTCTTAAATACCCCAAGACACTTTTCCATTTCCAAATCAGAGTTGGAGACTTCTTTAATAGCTTCACAGTGAACACAACCTCCATGCTGACAAAAATCTCCACATCATTTAATATACAAACAATTTAATTCTTTTCCTTGCAGAATTAGGAAGCCTTTTTGCAGTTAACTTTAGCAATAATAGATAATGACCTACTTGAGGCTGGAAGTAGTTTTTTGTCTTATATACCCAGTGCCTAGTAAAATACTTGGCATAAAAATAATATTTTGAATGTTGTTGAGTTGCACATAACTTAGAATAGAATTTCAGGTAACGAACAAATGAGTGAATGAATATGGTACAAAGTAAAACAAAATAACTCAGGTGCTTATAACATGGAGTCTATGGTATAAAGTAAAACAAAATAACTCAGGTGCTTATGTTATAACACATACTAGGACCAAAATCTCATGCAGTACATATCTTTGTAACATCTTACAAATATTGTGATGATGTAACATAGCTTGAATTTTACAAAGCAAGTCATTTGTGTTTTGTTCTTTCGTTATCCCTCATTTAAAGGCCTTGTTGAAATTTTTCTTTCCTTTTTCATTTTGTTATCTGAGAACAGATACTAATTGCTGAGTCTAGCCCAATGGTGTTCGACATCATGATTTTGTGCTTCCATATAAATGTCTTTACTCAGTTTCAAGATTACTGGTCTGGTATTTCTGCCATGAGCATTATTAATTTATTTCTTTTCAGGTATTACTCATAAAGGTAATTCTTAGTGCTTGCCAATAGTCACATCTGAAATGAATGTTATGACCAATTCATAGGTAGAATACAGTGGAACTGTTCATCAGATCTTATAAAACTCTCAACCTCTTGGGGATTTCTTTTATCAGGGATGTTAGTCTGATAGCTTAGAATGGTCTAGCCTTCATTTCACTCTATTGCTTTGGATAGGTATCATTTGGGCTCGGGGAAAGAACATAGAATTCATATTCAAGGAACAAAAAAACTGATTCAGGAAGGATAAGAGCCAGGAACCTGCAGTAATTTCTATACTTTCCTCCTTACTTGCTTTTATTTTAACTTTTTACCAGAAATATCTTTTTTAGTCTAGAAGGAGGATGTGGTTGTTACTGTCATTTATACAATCTGCTTAATCTCTGAGTCAGCAAGAGTAGTAGTTGAATTCCATAATTGGGCTTTACTCCACTCACAGATGCGTCTAAGTTGTCAGTTCACGCCTTTGAACTGATTGAACTAGGCATGCTCTTTTGAGTTTCACTATTTAAGATGTCTGCCACTTCCAAATTGCCACATGCATTTCAACTATGAGAGGAGGAGGCTCTTGTTTGTCCAACAAGTAGCAACTTCCTAGCTCCACTAGAACCATCTTGCCTTCAGAGCTTTGTGAGCCAGGCCTTTAAGTCTAGCTATGCAGCAGCCTGGATTGTGTGAATTGCAGTTCAAAGGCAGCCTGATAGAAAAGTGAGAATCTTATCTACCATTAACTATGAAAAAGTGAGAAATAGAAGTTTGGTTCAAGTGATGAGTGTCACCCTTGAACAGAGAAAGCTGAAGGAGAGCACTCAGCCACTGAGTTTATTCCTCAGTACTGGAACACAAATAAAGCAAATATAAAAATATAAAATAGAAGCTATTTGGGCCTTCATAATGAAATACAAACATAACACAAAAGTCTAAGGGATCAAAGTGGAGTTTGGGTTTTTTAATTCAAATCTGGGGATAATTTCACTAAACTACACTTTCCTTTCAATTGTACATTATTCTTCACAAAATGGTTAGCAAAAAGTGAGCCCATAAAGTGCTTCTTGCTCTCTCTGCTTTCTGAAAAGAGACTGAAATCAATACTCTGAAGACTGTGTGCCTATTGCTTTATCTTGACAGAAAAAGCATGCACTTTTCAAAATTACTATTAAAGAGATTATTATATATATTAAAATAATACATTGAGATATTTAGATTATAGACTTGGAGCCATAAAAATAAAAGTAAACTTTAAAAATAGATATGTAAACTTTCATAATAAATTCCTTTTTCTTTTTTACATTATATTTTTTAATTTAAATTTATTGTCAAGGTGACATACAGAGGAGTAACATTACATATGTAAGGCAATGAGTATATTTCTTGTCAAACGATGTTACTCCTTCTCTCATTTTTCTCCCACTTTCCCTCCCCCCATAATAAATTCTTATTTGTTTAAAGTAAACACCTCTGAAATATATGGGAAATAAATAGATCAAATGATAATATAAAAATCATTTCTTCAGCTTTTTTTTTTTTGTCCTGGGGCTAGAATTCAGAACCTGTATGCTGTCCCTTAGCTCTTTTGCTCAAGGCTAGTGTTCTATCACATTGAGGCACAGCAACACTTCTGGTTTTCTGGTAGTTCACTGGAGATATGAGTCTCATAGACTTTCCTGCCGGGGCTGACTTCAAACCATGATCCTCACATCTCAGCTTCCTGAGAAACTAAGTTTATAGGCAAGATTCACCAGTGACTGGTGCTTAAGCAATTATTTTTATGTTTTCCCTTTTCTCTTGAAATTGTGGATATACTTAGTAAGTATTGTGGCCTCTTATTTATATATTGAATTTGAAAGATGTGAAAAAATATATTTTCTAATAGTTGTTTTGTATTTTATTCACTTTATATTAAAAAGTAATATTTTTATTTCTATTTTCATCTCCTATCTGATGTTTTTCATTTGTAATGACAAATAACTTAATACCTTAAAAAATGGCTGCTTACAAGATACCATTCTGTACCATGGGTTTCTTTCTCCCCCTCTTTTATTGCCAAGATGATGTACAGAGGGGTTAAAGTTACATAAGTAAGGTAATACGCACATTTCTTGTCAAATTTGTTGAAAAAATAGGTTCCTAAGATTTGTTTGCTTTGATATGTTTCATAAGCCACTTCATATCTTTGTAGTTTTTTCCAAAATAAAGGCTATTACAGTCATGAAGACTCATTGTAATCACAACACAAGGAATGTGTATATCATTCCTTTACAAAATCACTGACCACCTTAAACTGTGATTTCAAAATTCTGCTTTTGATAAATCTGAACTTATTTAAATAATCCTAGTAAGATTAATAAGAATTGACTTTTCTTCTTTTGTAAGGAGAAAATCTCAGTTATTAAGAAAGTTAAGTTTTCTGCAAAGTCCTCAAAAGTATATCTTACATCATTAAAATTCAGAAAGGAGAGGGAAGGCAGGAAGGAAAGAAGGAAGAAAGTCAGGAAGTAAGGAAGGGAAAGAAGAGAGAGAGGGAGAGTGTATGAGAGGATGGAAAAGAGGGAGGAGTGAGGGAGAGATGGGAAGAAGGAGAGGAGAAGGGAGAGAAGGGAGAAAAATGGAAATAAATTCTATTTCTATAGTATACATATGTGTTTTCCCCACACACTACTGATGGTTTGAATTTAGGGCCATATAGTCGATAAGCCAGAACTATAATGTTTACATCAATCTTAACCCCCTTTTGTGTCGATCATTTACAAGACAGAATCTCACTTTATGCTTGAAAGGGGTTAGAATGTGATTCTCCTTCTTGTGTTTCTATTTATTACTAGGATGACAGACCTATACCACTACACACAGTGAATAGTCCTCTGTACTCTTAGGCCTGAGGTTAGCCTTGAACTTCGATTCCCTACCCCCAGTCTCCCATGTACCAAGGATTAAAAAAGTTGATGCACTGTACCCAGATCATACATGACTATTTGTTATTCTACTCTAAACATATCTCATTACTGTCTCATAGTAACTTGAAAAATTGTTATTTAAAAATGAGGCAATCCTGACACAAAAATTTCTCAACCATGAGTACTTAATTAATGCCAGATTTCAGATGTGAAAATGTGTTTACATAAAGCCATACTGCTCCTAAACAATGTGAAAGCTATAATAGTATAAATTTGCAAGTTTCTGTGTTTATAGAAGAAATCATATTAAATTATGTGATAGTTTATGCAATAGTCATTGTATGGGAAAGGCCTCACACTTAAAAATATATTATTTTTCCTGACTTTGTTTGAAAGTATTGAGGGAATTTTTATATTTTAATTCTCCTTAAAAATAGTTATGTTTATTCTCTATTTTACTTCATTTTTTTCCCTCAGGAACTCAACTCTGTAGCTTGGCTCACAAGCAAGATAGGAAATGAAAAAATACTGGATCAGGCCAAAGAAACTCCGTCTGGAACAGCCATTAAACAGTGGAAGCTATCTACACCACTGAGTAAAAATGACAGAGTTTTGTGGGTTTATTTCCACAATGAAGATATTCTTCCATTATCATGGAATTCCAAGCTCTATTTGCTTTTCAATGTATGTCTGATCAAAAGAGCTGAAAATTCTAGGATCTTCCAAAGGATGCATATGTTTTTCCAAAGTTCATTGTGTTTCCTTATAATTTTATATTTCCACTCCTTATAATATGAGCTTATGCATTTTAGAATTAGGATAGTAATTTTTTTGCTTCTTTTGCTAATCAGTAAAATACATATTTCACTACCATATTCATTTTTCTCAATTAATAAGCCAATCCACTTCACAGAGATATAATTTTTTTCCCCTCTTGAAATTAATTTGCTCAATTATATAGGCTAGTAAAAAGACGTGAGCAGCTAAGGGATGTTCCCAATCCTAGGCCATTTCAAGTTTTCCATTTAAGGGATGCAAATCAGATGCATGGTTCATGTAAAGTATTAAATTACAAGGTAAATTCCATGTTATCTTTTCTAGTTTCACTAATTAGAAAGATTTAGTGATGCCAAAGAAGCGTCGGTGTTCATGTCTCTTGGTGCAGTTTATAGATCACTAGCCATTACCTTTGCAATCCTGTCTGGCAGAAATTGACAATCAACAATATAAACTTGAGGTTAAAGTCAGATTTTTTTCCCACTTCCCTAGCCCAGAAACGCTTTTGGCTATCTTGGTCATCTTGATTTTCTGATTCCCTTTGGGGTGAAAAAGATTATGCGCATGGATAATTTCATTTATATCATAGTTATTGCTTAAAGAGAGAGGTGCCAAAGTCCATCCTGACTCTAACTTACCTGGTAAACTCTTAGGTTAACAGTTGAATCAACCTCCTATGCTTCCCATCTAGATGTTCATGGGGAAAATTTATTATTTATTATTATTTCTTTAGACTGTATCCCAGGGGACAGGCATTTATGACAAGGGCCCTTACTCTTTTTCCCTGGCTCTAGTACTGTATTAAGGCAAGATTCTGTACAAGGAACACAACCAGTTTAATAATCAGTGTGCACAGAAATGATGAAAAATATTATCTCAGATACATATTTGTCAAGCACCTCCACTGTGATAAAGAGTATTTGGGTAACATCAGACAAACATGGAACAGGAATGAAAAATTTTAAATAGGAGAAAACATTAGGAAAGTCACCTTGTGGAGCCCAGCTGCTTTTTTCCATGGGAGCTTATTGCAATGGAAAAAAAAGTCTTTTTGTAAAAGAATGTGTTTTTTTGCATAGAAAATTTCATCCCCTATGAATAATCTGTAATTCTATTTCAATAATAATACTGGAGTGAAATTATATTTATGCCAACCTATTTCCCTTTTCTGGGCATTTATAGAAATTATTAAAGCTATTGCACACACCGAATGGGAGTAAATAATTACCTTTTTTTTCCTTTTAATTGAAAAATCTTTGCTCCTGTTGTAATAACAAGTTTATTTGAAAGTGAAAGTGATTTGTTATAGAACATCAGCTTTTATGAATGGATAATGCTCTCTGAGAGAACACTAGAAGATGTTTAAATATTAACCAGGCATATTACTTAGTGTCTACACTAAATTTCAGAAACTTAATACAAATTAAGTATATACTTTATTGCTAGATCTTGCTTACCAGTGCTGAGAATTTCACAACGTTCAATTCTAATTAAAAATGAAATGGAACTGCAATTCCCTGGAAACAAGGCTGATCAGACTCAATAAGCTTTACTTAATTTATTTCAGAAAGAAAATAATTGAATTGCTCATAGAAAAATGCTTACATTATTAAAGGAATGTATGTTTACAAATCTTCTAAAATTGTATTTCATTTTCAAATTCAAATGGGTGATTATAAATCTCATATGCATACATCAAGATATTCAAGGACACAGGAATATCAGATTCCATTCATATATCTTTACTAATAGCTACCTATCATGCTGGTTCTATTGTGTACATTCACACACAACCATACACACAAACAAACACACACATAAGCACATGTAAATTAACTAGAGTGGCACCATACATTACATTCTTTAACTTTTTTTTCTTGATGGGTACATAAATTATTATTCATTGTATTAACTTTGCTAGTGCAATTTGTAGTTTTGTAAAAAAAATATGACCAACTTTAAACTTAGCATCAGTTATTTTTCCAACCACTATGGGCCTTTTTTTAAAAAAGTATTCTTTATTTTCCTGGTTTGCATTTAATTTGCTTTTATTAGCTTAAGAAAAATGTCACCCAGTAAAGTACTATAATTTTTCCATGGCTATGTATTGCTTTATAGTGAAAAATGCCAATTGTAGTTTTAAACTAATTGGAGAAGGTGAGCATAAATGAAGAAAAATATATAATTGGTGAAGCGCAGGACAAAAGATTCTTTGTTCACCTGAATTTGATTTTCTAATTCTTTTATCAATAATTAAGTTAAGGATCACAAGAATTCTAGCATGTGCTTGAGATTATCCTGAGATGAATAGCTTCTTCTTCAGAAAGTTTCTTCTTTGTAGTATACAGTGGATTATGGTGTGCCTATTCAAGAAAAATTCTACACAATATCTTGAGGAAATCTGGAATTTTGTGTAATAGAGATTTACTTGTGACAAAATTTTTACATCAATGATTTTCCAAGACATTGTATGTATGTACATGAAAACTTACAATGACATGTGTCAAGGAATTCATCATACTGAAGGCAAGTTTTATCTATATCCAGTTCTCTGACAAGAGCTGTCTCAAACAGGTCAAATAAAATAAGGAATACAATATACAATATGCTTTGAATTAGAAAATTTGAAAAATGTTTAAGAAAATAACTAGCCATGGATGTAATAATGATGAATGTATACATAAAATAAAAAAGTAGAAGAAAAGTTATGATAGTGAGCATTCAGTTTAAAAACAAAGGTTTAGGTACACACACACACACACACATACATACACACACACACATTACAAAGTAACAAAGGACTGAATTGAATTAAAAGAAATGAAATTGAAAAAATGTGTTTGAATTTTTAAAATTCTTGAAAACAATAATAAATACTGAAAGTATAAGAAAATAGACAATATTCAAGATAGAAAGAGAGAAGAGTGCCAAATCCATATGAAATGTTTGAATTTAAAAGTAATAAAATTTGACATGTTTGCCTGGTACCTCATGCCTTGAATCCTAGTTACTCAAGAGGATGGCATTGAAGGATCCTGATATGAAACCAGCCTAGGCAGAAAAGTTCATGGGACTCTACCCTTCAATTAACAACCAAAACAGCAGGAAGTCAAGGGCCACAGTGACATGAGTGAATTAGCAACGCCACATTGCCTAGGCCCAGAGTTCAAGCCATAGTACTGACACAAAAAAAGTAATAAAAATTGAAGATACATATTATACAATGATAAAAATATTATTGAAGAAATAGGCAAAGGCTATGATATTAACTGGAGTCCACTAAACAAGATTAAGTCAAAACACAGTGTATTATAAATAAGATAAACAAACGTACACAGATTTTCCTCTTATGTATATAGTCTTGTGGATGTCCAGACACTCTATAATTCAATAGTAAACTCAACATAAAAGGAGGATATATTTATCAGAAAATGCATTTCCCTTGACATAACATTTAAAATGTATTATATAAATTTAGTTGAAGAATAGTTAAAGGTATAAAAGGTAGATATTTAGTGACAGTATTTTTTTCCATAATTGAATCCATTAGAAAATAAAATAATAAGCAAAATTAATTCATTATTAACTAAATTTAAATCACAGAACCAATCCAAAGCATTTAATAAATAGAACAGAAGTATATGTGATTTGGGGAGGGGGAGAAGAAGCACAGAAACGTTGGGCCAAAGGGTGAACTAATTCAGCAGTGATATTCACTGGAAATGAACTATACAATTTGGGGGAAGAGGGAGGGAGGGAAAATAACTGGGAGGAAATGAGGGAAGGTATGGCACTGTTCAATAAAAAATGTACTAGACACCTGACTTAGGTAAATTGAACCTCTCTGTAAATCATCTTTACAATAAAAAATAAATGGAAATAAATTATAAATAAATAGAATGGATAATAATGAAACTTTTTGGATTCAGTGCAAGCCTACACTTATCTAATAAAAGCTTAAAGTGTACATATAGTTTATATAGTTCTTACTATTATATAACTTATTCATATGTAATATATATATCATATAATATAAATATATAATATAGTTTATATAGAGTTTATAGCGTTCATGTATAGCTTAGATAGAGATTTATTTGTTTGAACAAATTAGCTGTGGAAAGAAGAAATTACATTAAGGCAAAAAATTAATGAAATACAGAGCAAAAACAAAAGGGAGAAATGCAAGAAACTTTCAAATTTGTGGACCTAAACAAGTATCTGTAGACTGAACTATCTGCAACCATTGAGAATAAAACAAATTTATCACAACTGACAGTAAGTTGAAGATCCCGGCATATGGATAAATAAAATATTTCTAAGGCAGCTTGACCACGTCCCTAGACTCAAATCAGACAAAATATCCAGCAGTGAAGCATCTGGCCCAGAAGCTGCCAAGCATGCATGTGGCTTGAAATGAGCTTTGACTGCACTGGGAAGCTAAAGAGAAGAGCCAAGGGGAAAGGCCTTTAATAAAGCCAACAACAGGCAGAAACAATGCCAAATTAATACAGAGATTAGCACAGGCATATGTCATTTTGTCTCAATTATAAAAGCTGTATCTGCAGAAAGGAGAGTGATAGGAGACTAATACAGGGTTACAATTGTTCAATATATCCTTTATAAACATTGAGGCTAGCTCACACAGAGTAACTTCTCTCACTAGATGATGATGGGAAACCAAGAAGGACCTGTCCTTTCTATATCTGCACAGTTTAGTGGAAAAGACAGCTCTGTAACAAATTCATTTTTATAAATCCAAAAGCTTATGATCTAACTCAGGACTGTCAAGGAGGGAAAAAGAAGCAAATAAGACTTGATAACTCACATGGAGTCAGCAGAATTCCTCCTTTATTTCCTATTTCCTCCCCATATTAGACCGATAATAATAGTTCTTTGTTATTAAACTCATAAAGCACATATGTGCTTTTGTAAAAAATTATTTTAAGTGATTGCACAATGCATCTTGATCAATGTCACCTCTGAGATCATTGTCATCAACTAGTAACATAGTCCCATATTCACCTATGTATATAAGGTACCATTTTCACATATGTAAATAAAGTATTATGACTGTATCTGCCCACCATTCCTCTCTCCAATGGTCTGTGTCCCCTCCACTTGATCTCTCTTCTTTCTCACAATATATGTTTCAGCTTCCTTGTATATATTTTATTGAACTCCATGTTAGTAGGTCAAAGGAGTTATACCACTGCTAACTTCCCTATGACTATAATGCTTTAGACAATATGTTTATGTTTATATGCATATGACCCTGTACGTTTTCAGATATGTTTATAATGTAGAACTAACTTCCACATTTGAGAGAAAATATGTCCTTTCTCACTCATAGCCTGCTTTAATTTACTTAACAAAATTCTTTTTAGCCTATCTACTTCCCTACAAATGACATAATATTCTTCCATGTGGATAAGTGAAATTCCATTCTATATGTGTATAAAATATTATAATGTAAATTGTATAATATGTAAATCATATACAATATAAATATGAACTATTATATAAAATTATATATATTTATATTATCCATGATCAATTTATTCATTGTCGGACCCCTGAGTTGTTTTCATATGTTGGCTATGGTGAATAGTGCAGCAATGAACACAGATGTACAAGCGTCTTTACAAGTACAAGATGTACAATGACTCTCCCTTCCAGCTTCTTGTGAATATTAGTTCTCAAAACTATTAAAAGTTAAGTAATATTGGGGCAGTTATCATTTAGCTGTTAAGTCTAAATCTAAATGTTCTCACAATTTAACAGGGAGTCTGCTTTGATGATGACACATACTTTCTTCAGGTTACCACCATACAATTTCACAAATATTTCAAGCAAAGAATAAAAAGCTCATTAGGAAACCACGTCCCAGGTCCCCTACTGCAGGGGCAGCATGACCAGCATTGAGAAAAGTATAGACTAAGATAATAGAATAGATAAGATAAGAAATCAAAATAATGAGAAGACATTATTGCAGTCATGGAATCTGCCAAAAATATCTTTGGGATATATTGCTATTGCTTCTCCAGTAGTATAAACCTTATGGAAAACTCCAAAATGGGGAACAGATGTTAAGTCCTCAGATGGGAAATATTGTATAGGGTTATTGAAGCAAAATTACAATAAGCTGATTTTTAAACAAAATATTAAAGAGCCACTAACAATATAAACCATGAAATTTTAATAATATATACCATGAAATACATAGAGATTCATACCAGGTGTTAGTGTACATTTTAAGAGTTAGAAAAGTCAGACAAATATCTGAAATCAGGAAAGTGGTTTTCTTGTTGCGATTCTCCTTCATTCATTGTATGCAAATGTCAAAGTCCTCTAGAATGAAAATTATTTGTAGTAATATAAGATACTGCGGGGCTGGGAAGGTGGCTCAGTGGTAGAGTGCTTGCCTTGCATGCATGAGGCCCTGGGTTCAATTCCTCAGCACCACATAAACAAAAAGAAAAAAAGCCAGAAGTGGCACTGTGGTTCAAGTGGTAGAGTGCTAGCCTTGAGCTGAAATGCTGAGGGACAACACCCAGGCCCAGAGTTCAGGCCCCACGACCAGACCCCCTCCCCCCCAATATATATATATATATATATATATATATATATATATATATATATGAGATACTGTATGTTTTTTATACAGGTAATTTTTAAATTTTATTTCATGGTAAAGATGCTGTACAGATGGTTTACATGAGTAAGGCAATGAGTCCATTTCTTTCGAGCACTGTTACCCACTTTTTGTTGCTCTAGTTTTTAAAAGCATGGTTTGCCTTCCAATGCATGCTCCATCAGCTAGGCTTATTTATATATGCATTGAAGTGCATATTGTTCAGATTTTCTTAAAGAAAACTTATATCAAGTGTCCTATATTTCAGATAGCAAGAAGGGTTACCAAAAGTTTACTAAAGAGTGTTTACTAACTAAAGAGTGTTTACTAACTCATTATTGTTCAAAATCTCTTAAGACCCACTGAGCTATCATTAGGAAGGACAAATAATGATAAATATTAAAGCCCTAAAAGTTAATCCACTCAAATACATATTGGTAAAACAAATGTTTGCCTTTGATTCATTCCTATGGAACATTCATCTGAAAATCATTAATGCATTTCCTGTTGCTTATTAATTAATTCCTATGTTGTTATATAGTTGAAGTTATAATACTTTGGACATTAAAGAATCAAGGATGAATAGAAAACAATCCTAAGCAAAATTTTATAATTCAGATTTCTTAAGGAACTACACAACTTTTTAAAATGGAAAGTTATTCCTTTTTCTTCTTAGTATCAATAATTGCAGACTGCATTCATATGATCAAATTCAATCAATGCAATATCTTCTTAAAGTAAATTAAAGCATCCCATATGCCTCTAATACAGATAGCTAATAATTTCCCCTACTGAAGTATCATCTGAATATCTTGTATATGCACATATTTCTTGCATTTGTCTACCAATTCAACTTCTACTTCAATATTTTCAAATACTCAAGGTGTGAAATCAACTTTACTGATTAATCCTACATGAATGTCCAGAGCAACTGGTGTCAGTATTTATTCATCACTCGACAAAAGGGGAGGATTATTTTGACTCACAAGAATTTCATGAATCGCATTATTTTGGGTATATATTAGTAGTTATTTTTTCAGCCAAATGTATGTATTTCCATAGTCATTTCCTTCCTGTTTCTCTCCAGCACCCATCCTCATTACATCAATAGATGAAATCATAGCTGAAATCATGAAGTCATGTGTTTCTGCACGACTTTATTATTTAGTGAATCAGAAATGGGTTAAAGAGAAACTGGAATTAACGATGTTTTAAGAATGCAAAGTAGAAATGACAGCTGCTTGTATTCTTTTTTTTTATCATGAGAATACCGTACAGAGGAGTTAAAATTATATGGGCAAGATAACGAGTACATTTCTTATCAAGCATTGTTGCCTCCTAGTTGTTTCCCCTTCCCATCCCTTCCCATACTCCTCCCCTTCCCCCACTGGATCCTCCTCCCACCCCCCACCAAAGTTGTTAAGTTCGTTTTTCCACATAACTACTTTATATTTAAATCGTTCCATGTGCTGTGCTGATGAGGCCATGGCTGTTATTGTTTTCATAGAATTAATGACGCTTCAAAGTAAGTGAATAATAATGGGATTCATTTTGCTTGCAAGTGAAGAAATTTGAAAAAAATGGAAAAGAAAATTGGAAAAAATACTTTGAAAAAAGTTGAAATAAAACTCAAAAACTTGCAATTCAAATAGAAATAGTTCATTTATACCTTGAAACTGCTTTCCTGGTTATGTTCAATTGCAGTAGGTTTATTCTAATGAAAAAGAAAACAACAGAATAGAGATAAATAACATATAACTGAGTGAGTGATAGGTCCTTCCTGAGGGACCACAGAGAAATAAAGTAGGAATTCAAGAACAGAAAATAGAATGCTCCAGAATAATTGAAAATAAGTATTTGGGAAAACAGAGACCTATGGAAACTCAAGAACTTTCCATATTTAAGTGGTATAGTATGGACCCAAGAAATATATAGTCCAACAAACCAATCAAACATTTGTTCAGTTTGTCTTGTGTTTGAATCTTGCTATGTTGACCAGACTACCTTTTAGAACTTGAAATCCTCCCATGGAGTCCTCCCAGTCATCGTGCAAGCTCAGAAAATTTCCTTTTCTATAGTTTTATTTTGGCAAAGTTCTTGCTTCAAAGACTAAGGAAAGTCAATATGTCTCCTTAGAAATCTGTTCATTGAAATTTTATTCACGATCAGACACTCATTGCACATAAACCCATAACTAAGATCCAACAATCTGAACTATAAGTAGTGACATGAAAGTACTTGATCAATCTTGTTGTGCTTAAGAATTTATATTAATAATTAACAATTTGCTGAGTCCATCTAGACCAGTGCTCATCAAGGGCACTAATTCTGCCGGGCAAATATTTCACTTAAACCTGAATAAAGTCCAAGAAGAGAATGTGGAAAATGTGGAAAGTTCAGTATTTATATATGAATATGTTGCTGCTCTGCTCCCTTAAGTCTTATTTGCAAGAAATTAGAAAATGAAAATGCACTGTTTATTCATTCACACGTGCTTCACATAGTCATTGAATATGTGCTTCAGTGGGCTCCCATGTTAGGCACAGTATCAGTAATACAATGACTAGCAAATAATGTGCAATAATTTCCAGTCATTGACATATCTGAATTCATCGTATTTGGAAATATTCAAGGAATATCAACTATCATATAAAATGGAAAGTGCATGTATCTAAAACGTAATTATTTCACATTCATTACTATGAATATTTGCCACAAATGAGAATATAAGAAAATAAGATCTACCAGTGAACAAGCTAACACCAATGAGCAGGAATCAATCATTAGACTTCAATACGTGCTGATGTGACTAATAGCACAAACAATCAAAAAAATTTAAAATGTTTTTATCAAAGCATATTATTATTATTACAATATTATCAGAATAGTATTATCACAATATTATTAGACAGAAGTCTAAGGCAAGCCTAGTGCAAAATTAAAAGACATTATCTTAATAAAAACAGACTAAAGCAAAGGATTAGAGTTGTGGTTCAAGTGACAGAGCAATTCAATGTCTAGTATCACCAAAGAAAAAAGAATTTTCAAACCAGGCTCTGGTGGCTCATGCCTATAATCCTAGCTACCCAGGAGGCTGAGATGTGAGGATTGTGGTTCAAAGCCCGCCTGGGCAGGAAAGTCTGTGAGACTCTTATCTCCAATTAACCACTGGAAAACCAGAAGTGGCACTGTGGCTCAAGTGGTAGAGCACTAGTATTGAGATGAAGAGCTGAGGGACATAGCCCAGGCCCAGAATTCAAGCCCCACGACCCAAAAAAAAAAGAAAGGCAGAGAGAGAGAGAGATAGAAAGAGAGAAAGAGAGAAAAAGGAAGGAAGGAAGAAGGACGGAAGGAAGGAAGGAAGGAAGGAAATAATTTTCTAGTAACTCAATGTTAATCAAATTAACTAATTGTATTGTTCAAGAAAAATATGTTCTGTTGTGTATATAAAAGTAATTTTCACAAATAACTCACTAATTCAGTAGTATCTTTCTAAGGGATAAATTCTTAATGTCTTCTATCATACCCATAACATTAACTGTAAACTCCATTAAAAATAAAAATAATAATTAGCATATTTGAATCTAAAAAAATAACTTCTAGCAAACTGACTTAGTTTGGAGATAAGTGAAAAATGCTCACTATCCAACAAATATATAAAGACAATTTTGTCATACAAGTACTTTTTTCCCTTAGTACTCTAGTTGCTGGTTTTTGAATGTTGTTCTACCAAATGCTTAGTGAACTATTCTGAGAACATGAGGGGATTTGAAGTAAAAGGTATATCTTATGTTAACAACAGTATTAGAGTAAACAAAAACACAAAAAACTCACAATCATTCGCTTGTGTGTATCCCAATTTAAACTCAGGGCCCTTAGATTTTTTTTCTCAAGGCTGGTGCTCTGTTATTTGAGCTGCAGCTCAACTTCTGTTCTTTCTTTTGCTTTTGCTTTTTAAAATTTTATTGTCAAGGTGATGTACAGAGGAGTTACAGTTATATAAGGTAGTGAGTACATTTCTTGTACAACTTGTTACTCCCCTCTCATGTATCTCCCCCTTTCTCTCCACTCAGCCCTCCCCAATTTGTACAGTTCATTCCCAACATACTGTCTTGTGAGTATAGCTGTTGCATAACCCCTTTGTCCTTTGTGTCTCCATTTTGTTATTCCCCTACACTTCCCTAATTCAGATACTCATATACAAAATATGCAGGGTACCAAAATCAAATACAGTGACAACAAGAGATAAACCACAGGAAAAAGAACAAAAAACATATAAGTAAAAGGAAATCTCATAGTACATTACAAACAACAAGCCGTACACTGGTGTTCTGTAATCCTAGCTACTCTGGAGGCTGAGATCTGAGGATTGTGGTTCAAAGCCAGGAAAGTCCATGAGACTCTTATCTCCAATAAGCCACCAGAAAACCAGAAGTGGCGCTGTGGCTCAAGTGGAAGAGTGCTAGCTTTGAGCTGAAGAGCTGAGGGACAGCGCCCAGGCCTGGAGCACAAGCCCCGTGACCGAACATAAACAAACAAACAAACAACAGCAACAACAACAAAACCTCTTGTTTCCATGTCTTGGAGTTCATTTTGCTTAGCATCATCTTATATGGTTAGACATACATAGCTATTGAGCTATTCTGCCCATCTGCTAGGAATATCCTAGACATATATTATTTTGGTTGACTGGTTAATTGAATTAAGAGGCTCATGAACTTGTTTGCTTGGGCTGGCTTTGAATTGGGATCCTCAGATTAAAGTCTATTAAGTAGCTAGGATTATAAGAGTGAACATCAGCACTATTTGAAGATGTCAGTCTTGTGATTCTAACTAATTAAAAGGACAAAAATGAAAAGAACAAAATGAAAATTTAGGAATGCTTTGTTGCACTATTAATTGTTTATTGAAATTTTGGTGGAAATAGTTGTTTTAGAGTAAGCATCAGGAAGCTTTTTCCTGTGAGAATGAATGTAGGAAACAGATTGGGCTTTATAGTCCATGCAATCTGTGTTGTAGCTGTGTGGTTGTCCAGCTGTAACTAAAAAGCAGTCATAGACAAAACCTGTGGTCCAGCCTCTGGAGAAAAATAAAACTTTGATTTACAAAAGCAGGCTGTATCTGACTCATGGGCTATGGTTTGCCAACATTTACTGTGAGGAGCATTTCTGCAGGCTGGCTGCCTCACATGATCCCACCCTGAAAATCATGAAGATCTCCAAGGCTGTCAACATCACATGCTCCTGCTCTTCTCCACTTCGTCCCTCTCCACCAATCAGAAAGAAGGAGGTAATGTAGACAGTAGCACCTCTTCATTTCTTTTAGTTACCTAGCCTATGAAAACCAATAATGGAACCACATATATGCTAATTAAAATTCTAAACTTTTCTTCTAACTGTTTTGAGTATTTTAAGATTTATATCATGAACACATTTACAACACACAATTGACATTTACAGAAAGAACTAAAATGGACATGAGAGAAATAGAAAGCTCCCTCTAATCTCGGCTTCATTAGTAGTTTGTAAACAGGATTTAATTTCAGAGTTATTAGGAAAATTGTTTAAACACGTGCAACATGTTTAAGACTAACTTATTGGAGACCTGAAGTGGGGAGCTCAGGGACAGAAATAGCTTTGTTTGGTTTTTGGAAACACATTGCCTCTATAATATGTGGAGCCTAGGTAATATTTTTGTGAGTATGTGCCAGAAATTACAGGCTTGAATTTACAGCCTGGGTGCTGTCCCTTAGCTTTATCTCCAAAGGCCAGCACTCACCAGTTGAGCCACACCTCAATTTCCAGTTTTGTGCTGTTTAATTGAAGATAAGAGCCTCACAGACTTTTCAACCAGAGCTGTCTTCAAACCGTGATTCTCAGAACTAAGGCCCTGAATAGCTAGGAATACAAGTATGACCCATTGGTGTCCAGCTAAATAATACCATACTGAAGCAGTATTTCAAGTAGGGAAGTTCTTTGGATTATGGGGTTGTCCCATAGAAATATGTGTGTGTGTGCATATATATATACACACATATATATGTATCTATCTATGTGTGTATATATGTATATACATATATATGTATATACACACATACATATATATGTATACACACATACATAGATAGATAGATAGATAGAGATATGTCTTTCCTTCCCTTGACTTACATAATTGTTTATATGAAGTACCTCTTGGTCATTTTGACAAGCAAAATTTCTCCTACCTATTTTGATGGTATACTGAAGGTGACTCATTTATCTGATGAACACATAAAGAATGCAAGTTATTGGCTGTGTCCTTGAAAAATCTTCTGAGAGGTATAATATCAGACGCAAAGCAGTAGTAAAAGGTATGACTAGGGATTTTATGAGGGAATTGGAAAAGAATCTCTAGTCAGACAGATTAAGGAAAGCTTCCCTGACAGTTGTATGTAAACCAAATCTGAGAGTTTTTGTTTACTGGGCAAGTATGTTTCAAACAATGGATACAGCACTAATGAAGAAAATAAAGTGAGACTCATATGGATTGGACTGAGAATCAGATTTAAACTGGTGATCAACAGACAGGGAATGAGGAGTGTGAAGCCTGTAGAAGTCAGGGAATCAAATTGCAGAAGTCCTTACACAATTGCTTTAGGACTTAGAGCAGTCCTCTCAAAGGAGTTTGAGAAGCACAGTTCTAGTGTTCTTCAGAATGGCTCAAAGATTTTTCTTCCAGGGACTGTAGTTCATAATAGCCTATTGTATGTTTCGAAGACTAAACACATAGAGACGAGTGGTTCATGTCTGCAAATGTCCCTACTCAGAAGACTGAAATCTGAGGATCATAGTTTAGTGCTAGTCTGGACAGGAAAGCCCATGAAAATCTTTTCTCCAATTAATCACAACAATGCTGGAAGTATATCCATGGATGGAGTATCATACTTGAGTGCAAAATCTAAGGAACAGCACCCAGGCCTGAGTTCAAAACTCAGTATAGACACAGAGACTGACACAGACACAGACAGACAGACACAAACACACACACACACACACACACACACACACAAAGAAATAATGAAAGAGAAGTGACAATTAATTAATTGGTAAATATTATACGAACAAATTGAATATTGAGGTATCAACTGTATCCCGGTAATATGATAATCATGTTAATCAAAAATTTATGCTTAAGAAATGAAAATCTTAAATAATTTCATTTTATTATTACAAACAATATTTATGTATAAAATTTTCATGCTCCCCAATATATGTAAACAATTAAAATAGTAATTTTACAAAAGAAGGAAGGAAGGAAGGAAGGAAGGAAGGAAGGAAGGAAGGGTGGGTAAAGTATATGAGTGTGTGTGTCTGTGCATGAGTTGATTTTATGCAGGTTAATATCTAACCACTCTGTGTCTGTATCTGTGTGTGTGCATGTGCGTACACGCCAGTAGTGGGACTTGGACTCAGGGCCCGGGCACTCTCCCTTAGCTTTTTGGATCTGGTTAATTGGAATTAAGAAACTCTCAGTGGCTTTCTTGCCCATGACTTCAAATTGGGATCTTCAATTCTCGGACTCCTAAGTAGCTAAGATTATATTGCGAGGAACCAGTACTATGTCCATCAGTGTCTTCTAAAGAGGAATAAAGATTAAAAGGACAGGAAAGGACAGGAAAGAAGGGAAGGGAAGGGAAGGGGGAAGGGGAAGGGGAAGGGAAGGGGGAATGGGAAGGGAAAGGGAAGGGAAGGGAAGGGAAGGGAAGGGAAGGGAAGGGGGAAGGGAAGGGAAGGGAAGGGAAGGGAAGGGAAGGGAAGGGAAGGGGGAAGATGTGTAAGTGTGTATGTATATGTCTGTGGTTTAGGTTGATAGACAGTACTTAAGCAGAATATCATTATCAGACCACATTTTGAGATAATCTTTTGACAGAAAAGTAGAGGATTCTTATGAATGAAAGACTAGAAACGGAGAAAGCTGGATCTG
This sequence comes from Dipodomys ordii, assembly GCF_000151885.1. Classification (NCBI taxonomy): domain Eukaryota; kingdom Metazoa; phylum Chordata; class Mammalia; order Rodentia; family Heteromyidae; genus Dipodomys; species Dipodomys ordii. The sequence continues at coordinate 14,632,911 of NW_012267246.1, read as the reverse complement.
TGAAGCAGAAGTGTAGATGGAGAAGAGAAGAATTAAAGATACATTCTTAAAAGTTGCAAGCCTTGATAATTTCTTTGAATGAGGGCATGAAGGAAATCTGAAGAACTAAGTGTGACTTATTGATTTCTAACTTGTATAAAGAGTTGTACTGCTGAACTACTCCTTAAGAAAAGGAATACAGAAGTGGAAAGGTTCAGGAGATGAAATTAATTCACGTGCAATCATTCACGTTAAGTAACCTTTGAAACATCTAAATGGAGCTGTCCAGCACTCAATGATCTGAGCTGTGATGAACAACTCCACTTGGCAAACTTTGTTACAAAGTCAATGCTTGTCTTCTGTTTGATTGAGCTTAACATTCCCTTTAAAGGTACAGAGACGATATTAGATCAGGAAAAATCTTCTCCATCTGTGCCAGACACTCTTTCACATGATTGCTTATATTAGTGCTTGCCATTCTCCGAGTACCACTGAGAATGAAGAAGATTCTATTGTCTATGCTTATTGTAAAGTTGTGAAAACTTAACCAGAAATAGCTATGGTAACTTCTTACTAATACTGCTTAGCCTGCTTCTATATGTTTATGAACCGGATCCAAAGGCTTCCAGTTATCATATTAGTTAAGCCTTCCATAATTTTTTCTTGCCACCTGCAGCGAAAACAGTATTGCATATAACTGAGGTTCTTGACATGCCATTTGGCATACCCATGACTATTGGAAGGTAGACATTGTCAAGATTATCTTTACTTCTAGTGCTACAAAATAATAGATTTCTTTCAGAAAGTAGAGATGGTTTCAAACTTAAGTTTGGAATTTAGTTCTATCATGTTGGACTAATTGCTATAACTCTCCACCCCAAAACCATAGTTCATATCTTTACACAATGGCTAATTCAGGGTGGCTGTGAAAATTTGTATGGGCACACTCTGAGTTTCAACAATCAAGTCATTTTATGAAATAACAGGAAATTTTGCTTTGTGATCCTCATTTCTCTGTTCACATTTTTGGTGGTAAAACAAATACAAACCTTCAGAGTGTAACTGTCATTTATTCACGAATTATTTCTGGGAAATAATCTAGAAAGAATATGGATTTAGAAAAATAAAATTTAGGCTGGGAAGGTGGCTCAGTGGTAGAATGCTTGCTTGCATGCATGAGGCTCTGGGTTCAATTCCTTAGCACCACATAAGGAGAAAAATCTGGAAGTGGCACTGTGATTCAAGTTGTAGAGTGCTAGTCTTGAGCTGAAGAGCTGAGGAACAGTGCCCAGGCCCAGAGTTCAGGCCCATGACCAAAACACACACAAAAAAAAAGAAAGGAAGGAAGGAAGAAAGAAAGAAAGAAAGAAAGAAAGAAAGAAAGAAAGAAAGAAAGAAAGAAAGAAAGAAAGAAAGAAAAATAAAATTTAGTGTGCCCATTTTCTTTCATATAAATGATCATAACCATAGCTAGAATTTACATTTATGTGACATGCAATGGACCATTTTAATTACATTGTAGCATTAAATTTCCAAATGTTTTGTTTGTTACAATGTGCTTCTGTATACATCATTTGAAAAATATGACTTTAACTCAGAGGTGTAGATGTGCCAAAATTGTGTTTCAGTCAGTGTTAAAAATCTGAATTTAATTCCATGTGTTTCTATTCATTACAGTGATATGCCTTTGTAAAACTCCCTTATTTTTGCAAACAATCTCCATTCTAACAAGTTTAACTTAGATTAGGATGAAGGAGTACTTCATCTTCTCCCACTAGAAGGACCACCTCCATAATTACAGGAAATACTTTGAGGCACTGATTCATTTATTCAGTCCTTCAACCTGGAACACAACTTACATCTTCATGATCAATAAACATTTGCTGAATGAATGACTGAATTATCAAGTTGACTTTACAAGAAAGCTCTTACACTTAGAATTTCCTCAGATGTCAAAAATGATTTTTAAAGTCCCAACTCACAGTCATGTATCTGAATGAGCACTTATAATTTTTATGTGTGTGTGTCGGTCGTGGGACTTAAACTCTGGGCTTGGGCGCTGTCCTTGAACTCTTCAGCTCAAGGCGAGGGCGCTACCGCTTAAGCCATAACACTACTTCCAGTTTTCTAGTGGTTTAATGGAGATAAGAGTCTCACAGAGTTCCTGCCCAGGCTCGCTCCGAACTGTGATCCTCAGATCTCAGCTTCCTGTGTAGCTAGTATTACAGGTGTGAGCCACCGGCACCCGGCTGAGCAGTTATAATTTTAAATCTCTCCTTGACAGATAATGACAGAATGGGAAAATTTTATTTATGGATCCAAAGACTTAAGTTTATTTTTTTAGCTAGAATGAACCAAGATCAAAACTGGTAGTACAAATAGTCTCTTCACACACAATCAAACCAAATTTCTATCATTTAAAGTACAAATATATTTTAAAGATTCAACAAAGATAAAAATTAGATTACATTCTCATGATCTAAAGTTATAAATCTGAATCGCTCTTAAAGATTTTAAACAAGAGGCTTAAGATAAAATCCCCCACAAAAACTAGAAGTCATAGGTAAGGATTGGCTTATGATTTGTTCATTTTAATTTAAAATAATTTGGAAATTTGTTCCTTGTAGTAAACTGAATAGATCTTTGCCTGATGTTTTTATTTAAATTGAAAAGCTATTAGAAGGGACAAATATATGACAGGGAAGAGTGATGCAGTGTGCCCATTAAATTTAGATTTAGGGTGCACATTTTCTATATAAATAGTGATAATCATAGCAGACTATACTAATGTGTAAATTTTAACATTTGAGTTAATTTCATGCAAAGTATATATATTTGATAGCTCTCTCTGGATAATTTGGTAAAATTATCTGAAGAGACAACATATAAGATAAATTGGAGATTTTACAAACAACCAAAAAGGAAACTATAAATGATCTTTACCTCTGTGTCAGTCAATGAACCACTATTAGTATATATTTTTGAGACATTAAAAACAATAATTATTTTCTGGTTTGTAGTTGTTAATGGCTCATTCCCTATACTGTGTAATCACAGCTTTGGAACTCTCAGATGTTTTAATGTGATTGCTTTCAGCAACCTTGGTTTGTAAATTCTCTTTCCTTTATTACATCATTGCATTAACATGGTTGTGTTAATGGCATTGCATTAATATTATTGAATTAATGGTTATTCTACATCATTCAACTACATGAATATTCAAGTCTTTCTTCCTTTCTTCCTTCCTTTCTTTCTTTCTTTCTTCCTTCCTTCCTTCCTTCCTTTCTTTCTTTTTCTTTCTTTCTTTTTTTCTCTCTTTCTTTCTTTCTTTCATTCTTTCTTTTTCGTTGTCGGTTGTGGGGCTTGAACTCTGGGCATGAGCGCTGTCCCTGCACTCTTCAACTCAAAGCGAGCACTCTACCTCTTGATCCACAGCACCATTTATGGTTTTCTGCTGTTTTATTGGAAATAAGAGTTTCACTGTGTGCCTAGGCTGGCTTTGAACAGTGATCCTCATATCTCAGCCTTCTGAGTGAAGTAGCTAGGATAACAGGGGTGAGCCACGGGCACCAGGCTTCAAGTGTTTATTTCTTAACATGACATTTCACATTCCAAAGCAGCTTAGTATTACAAGCCTATTTCTCCGATGTTTCATGTGTGACATATTATTTTGTAAAGTACTTAAACTGTGTTCTGTTTTAATCATTTCTAGCTTAATCACATATGGAACCCCAGGCATGGTTAAGTACATATTAATTGTAACCAACTACTCAGATATAAGCTTTTTTACACACACTTATAAAATAAGACATGCATTGTTTAATTACTTGACAAAGCATATATTTAATAAATCAATATTACAAGATAAACTCATTTGTTATTGAAAAAATACAGCAAAAATAAAACATTGTAAAAATTCTAATTTAAATCATATGTTATTGCTTAAAATATGACTCTAGTTAAAATAAATTACAAGAAACATTCAGAGTACAGGGTGAAGTTCAATAGTTTACGTTTGTTAGCATTCAAAGGAAATCCACAGTTTTGATGGACCTTAGAATTAGCTGGTATTAAATTATTTCCTACTCAAGTATTTGTACAGATATTCATATTGGTAAATCAAATTGATACTCATTTTCTTGTAGTCTCAAGGAAAAATTGGAGAAGAAATGTCAAAATACTCTGTTTTGATTCACATGTATACACATATATGACATATTTCATAAAACATGTATGGATGGTATGTGTAATGACATATATAATGTATCACATTAGTGATATGGACAAAAGAAATACATATATATATTTAAATATGTCTATATATAATATTTTTGCCATGACCTGAGCTTGAATTCTGGGTTTGTGTTTTTTTACTGGCATTCACCATTTGAGTTAGTGCTCATATATATATATGCACAGACTAAGTGACCACTGAGCTATCTTCTGTTACCATACAATGAATTTGCCCTCTTAAGTTTCACATAAATAAAATATATGGAATCTATTCTTGCAGTAGTTACATCTCATTTTCCTCAGAATAACCACATTTAGATTAATTATCCTATTGCAAATACCAGCAATTGGATCTTTTCAATTTCAGTGTAATATTTAATTTTATGGATAGACAAATTCACAATTTTTCCATCCATTAACTTGCATATGACCACTCAAATTGTTATTAGTTCAGGAATTTTGTTTTCCATAGAACTCACATCATTTTTATACACATCAGCAATCTGTGAGTGCATATTCCTTTGTATTCTTATCAATATCCAATAGATTTGTAGAGATGTTACACTACAGTTCCTAATTACTTTTCTCTGATAATAATACTGAGTCTGTAGTATTATTTTATAAGCTTCTTATTTGTATATAGATTTTCAAATAGTCTTTTCACTGTTATTTGACTATATTTTGTCATGTTAGGATAGTATTCTCGATAGAAGTCATTTAACATATTTATTGATTGATATAATTTTCCCACCCTTTGGTATCTTTTTCCTTTCTTTCTTGGTTTCTGTTTGTTTGTGTTTGGTGCTGATGAGCAATCACTGGTCTTTGTACATCCTTGATCAGTGCTTTACTCCTCAGCTTCACTCAGTGCCCATTTTTCATTTATTGTGTCCTCCCCAGAACAGATTGTTTTTAATTCTGATAAAATTCAGCCTTTTCTATTTTGTTTTGGATTCTTTGTGTGTTAAGAAATCTTTGCCAATTGAAACTTGTTCTCTTTCACATTTCTGATAAGATATTGATATTTTTCATGCTTTCAGTCTATGATCCACTTTTTTGTATGTTGATATTTGAAAGTCAAGATTCTTTCTTTGGCACATATTTGAAATTTACTAGCCCTGTGAGAACACACTCTTGTGTAGACTGTCTTTACTGAAGCAAACTCCTTCTACTCATACAACTTTCTCAACTACAGTAGGTCTTTAAATCAAGAGGTATGCTCTAAAATTCAGTTGATTTTCAAATCCCTTTTGACCATGACATGTAAAATGTTAATGCATATTTTACAAAATTAAGAAAATTAAGTGGGTTTGGTTGGGGAGGGGTGGGGAAGAATAACAAAAGGGGTGAGTTGTTCATTGTATTATTGAAAGGGCTTGTTGAATGACAATTTCTTTGTATAACTATGCTGTTTTTCTAAAAACTAATGGTTTCATAAGACTGCTTCAAGATGGATTAAAATGTTTTTATCTACTCAACCAAAGAACTAAGTAAGTCACAAATTAAAAACTGTCACAAGTATCTCAATGTTTAAACACAACAATTTATAGTAGGTTTTCAAATTATCTTTATTTTTTCCATGCTTGTTTGTAAAATATCTTTAAATCAGCAGTCTTCTGTCTTTTGACCTTCTAAGTAGCTTGTTTATCAAAATAAAACAATAGAAAAAGCTTGGAAGATATCCAGAGTTCAAATGTGTCTTGAGAACAGTCAGCAGCTGATTTAGTTTGGCAAAAATAGACCTAAGCCCCTACTCAGCATCCCACCATGATTCAAGTAGGTCACTAAACTATTAGGTAGGACATGTTCAAGGTAATGTGGCAAATATTTAACTATGATGCAATACACGGACTGATGAAATCTGGATGAGTTCCAAGAAAGTGGTTAAGGAAAGCTGGAGTGCATTAGCCCAGCAACCACTTGGGTACCATTCCTCAGATACCTTTGGCTGGTGAGAAAAATTATGGAAAATGTATAGAGAGATGAATGACTAGATAAATAAATTGAAAAATCATTCTCCATTGCATGAAATAATAAATCCTGATTCTTAAGACTTTTGAAATACCAACTGTCTTATTTATCTGAGAATTCTAAATCATTATAAAATATTTAAGAAGGAAAAATACCTATTGATAAGCAAACTGAGAGTTTATCTTCTCTTTTTATACCCCCATAGAAATAGTTCTGGCTTATTTTAAGTCATATATCATCATGTATTTAAAATTATTAAAGCATTTTGCTGAGTGTGGTGGTTCACACCTCTAAATATAGCTGCTCAGGAGATTAAGATCTGGAGGATCATGGTGCCTAGCCACCTTAGCCACAAAAATCCCAGAGACTCCATCTTCAAAATAAGTAGCAAAATGCTGGCCAGTGGTATGGCTTAAGTTTTAGAGCACCAGCCATGAGCAAGCAGGCAGAAGAAGCCCTGACTTTAAACTCCAGTACTGACAAAATACAAATAAATAAAAACGTATCACTTGCTTATAAATAAGACACAGAATATGACAGTAGAAGGAAATACAATATTTAGTTCCCCCATTCCATCCCTGCAGATATCTTGCTTCCAAGTATTGTCTCATGACAGTTATCTATAGCACACTCAAAGGAGTAAGCCATCCATCCATGCCTATTTCTTTTTACACACATTCGCTTTAGAGTAAGAGAAAACATTTTAATTAAAAAAATACTTTAACTGAAAAGTAAAAAAAAGTTCTCTATCATTTTATTTCATTTCTAGGATATTCTACTTGCAATCATTTATAAGTGTGTTTCCTCTCCAAATTAAAATCCATGTTGGAGGAAGATGCTCATGGTTTCAGAAAAGACACTGGAGTTTCTTCACGTATATCTGAAACTCTAATCTGGACAAATAGCCAGAGGAGACATAGAACTTTTGGAAGAAAGTAGAATAGAGCCCTGGGCTCTAGTACTGCCCTCTAGTCCATACAGAAGCAAATGGCGATGGCATGCTGACAACATTTTGAGAAATGGAGGTGCATTTAATTATTATGTCAGTGAAGATATTGACAATTGTTGACTCTGTCTCTTAAATATGTAACTATTTTCAGTGCTTACCTAGTATTTTAAATTAAATATTTCTTCTTCTAAAATGAAAGAAAAAGCATATATTTAATAAAGGGGCTTTTGGTAGGGGGGGAGTGTTGTCCTGGGGCTTGAACTCAGGACCTGGGAACTCTCTCTGAGCATTTTGTACCATTAGCATCCTACCACCAAGACACAGCCACTTCCAGCTTTTAATTAGTTTTTATTGGAGATAAGAGTTTCACGTACTTTGCTGCCTGTGCTGTCAATGAATCAAGATTCTCAAATCTCAGCTTCCTGAGTAGCTAGGATTATAGGTGTGAGTCACTGACCCCTAGTCAAACCAAGTTGCTTTTCCTTTTCTTTTGCTGTTTTCTTTAAATCAAAAGTTAATCCAATTCTATTTTCATTTTTATTTATGAATTTAATTGTAACAGCCATTTTTTTCACCCATCATAGAGAAAACTTAAATTTACTTCTGTCTATAAGCATATACAGTGATGTGGTATTTGGACAACCAGCTTCTTATATGGTCAGCTGACTCTTCAAAAAATGGTTTCCCTGAATAAATGTAAGCATAAATTATTAAAAATTTAAAAAATGCCTCTGTGTTTATCTATAACAATTCTTAAAAGTGGAGATTGAGTTGGAAGAAGAATTGGGGAAGTATAATTAGTAAAGCATATTGCTAATGAGTACATGAAATTAATTTCTTTAATAATGTTTCTGATATAAAATTATTTTTCTCTTTAACTATTCAATTGGTGCATAGTAAGCTACAATCTGTAGACAGAGAAATTCATGGTCAACTCCTGCTCATTTGTGGTTTCTTGTCTAGATGGAAACACACACCTATTTACTGTTTGAGTAAGAATTTAAAGAGGCCTATTAAGTAATAGGCTAAAACTGACATGATACAAATTGTTTTTATATAGTGTAGTCTTTTTAAGTATGCCAAGAAGGAAAGTTTTTTTTTTCCTTTTGTCAAGTGTGGGGCTGGAACTCAGGTCCAGGGCTCTATCCCAGAGCTTTTGGTTTGCTCAAGGGTGATACTCTACCACTTTGAGCCACAAAACCATTCCCAGTTTTGGAGTGGTTAATTATAAACTGGAATCTCCCAGACCTTCTCCTGGGGCTAGCTTCAAATGCAGTTCTCAGATCTCAGTGTCCTGAATTGCTAGCATTAGAGCCCAGAGCCACCAGCACCTGGCAAGTTTTTCCATTTTATAGGAAGATTCCTGAGCACATCATTATAACTCTCAGTGGTAAGAGTGCATAATTAAAATAGTAAATGCCATAGCTTTCACTAAGAGGTAACAGCCTGTCTAATCTCAGACTCTCTTTATCTCCTAGAAGGGTAAAATCCAATGCTAGTTTATGAGGCATATGAAATGCAGGTGAGGAGATCAATGACAAACTATCAACAATAAACCTCTACTCCTAGTTATGGAAGGAAAACTGGAACCAACTAGCTTCATCTTTTTCCTTCTAATTAGATACGTGTAGGTAGAAAACATCTTTGAGTTTATAAATGGAGGCAAAAGATGGAGAAAGAAATCAGATGAAATTCCAGAATTATTCCAAAGAAATAACAAATTGGGATAGCTAGTGCAATGGCAAGAAGAAAACTCTCAGCTTTCTAATCCTTAAATATAAGATCCATCCCAAGAGTAAAATACATGAATATGGATGTTGTTTTGCAGAGTTCTTTTTTTTAACATTTTTTATATTTATATTTATATTTATTTTTTTATTGTGAAAATACTGTACAGAGGGGTTACAATTACCTGGGCAACATAATGAGTACATTTCTTATCAAACATTGTAGCCTCCTCCTTTGTTTTCCCTTCCCATCCCTTCCCATCCTCCCCCCCACTCCCCCCACCCAATCCTCCCCGCTACCCCCCTCCCCACCACACCAAAGTTGTAAAGTTCATTTTTTGACATAACGACTTGTACATCTCATTGTTGCAATGGGTGCCCCTCTATCCCTATTTAAACGATTTATTTTTCCCCTTCCCCTCCACAAATTATACCAACATGAAATACAGTGAAAGCAGGGATTATACTGTGGGGGAGGGACATACAAAGCAACAAAGAAATAATCTTATAAATGTGTTAGAAACAATCGCATGAAAGAAAAAAAACATTTGAATACATATCTTAGGGTTAATTTCCTAGTTCTATCTAATGTCATGTTTGAGATTTCAAAATGGAGCAGTGGGAAAATGTACAGCTGTCTAGTTTTTTTCTTCTATTAAGAAAGTGTAAAGGCAGTGCCTGTGGCTCATACCTGTAATCCTATCTATTCAGGAGGCTGAGACCTGAGGATCATAGTTCAAAGCCAGCCTGGACAGAAAGTTCTTGAGAGTCTTATCTCCAATTAATGACCAAAATGTAGAAATAAGAAGAAAGATAAAAGCAAAGAAGGGACGAAAAGAAGAGAAGAGAGGGAAGCTGGGGAGAAAACAACCAACAGAAGTGGAGCTCTGATTTAATGGGTAGAGCTCTAGCCTGAAGCAGAACCAGTTCAGGGACAGCTCCCAGGTGTTGAGTTAAAGCTAAAGGCACAGCAAATACACACACACACACACACACACACACACACACACACACACCACATCCAACAAAAATCCTTTTCTCACAATTTTTAAAAAAATTTGCAACTGAGATTCTAGGAAAGTGTTTATCTAATCAGCAACTAATTCCCGTAATCATATGTTTTCTGCAGCAGGAGTGTAGGTTGTGGTGTACATTTTTATTTACACCATATCTATATACTAATGCAGAGAGGACCTTATTCAGTTGATTGTAAAATTCAGAACCATTTTTTATCATGTTGGACTCTGTGACATTATCATTCTAGATAATTTCTCCCTCTCCAAATTTCAGGAAGTAATAAAATACTGTGTAATATCTTTTGTCATAAAAAAGCCCAGATGGTTTGAACTAGGAATTAAAGTATGCAGTTTTGAAGAGACATAATATATGATTTTATGTCTAGAATACATTCAAGTAACAGGTTTACTATGTGTTTTAACCCAAATGGGAAGATTTTAAAGGAAAAAAGACCACTCCCTCTTATGCTTTTAATTAAAGGTATATTTTCAATCAAAAGCATCAGCACTTTACATATGAATCTAAAATGAAAACTGACATTAAAGTCCACATTAAGGAGGTTTGGCTTTCAAGAAGAATCACGAGCAGTAAATTCTTTAAGATGGTCGGATAGGATTTCTTTAACCCAGAGCTATTGCTAGAATACTTTAGTAATGTCAATGAGTATATTGACAATGATAAGAATAAATCTTTTCCTTTAGCCTAGATTAAAGATCTACTTGCCCTAAGGTTCCACACAAATTGAATTCAAATAGGAGAGTTTCTTTTGCTAGTGACTTGTCTTTCTCAGTGCATTGATTACAGGAAGGATATCTGATTACCTGTCTAGTTTATGTAGCACAATAAAGTACTGAAGGCAAAATTATAGACCTGTGTATGATTGAAGAGTGAAATTTGGAGATGAATGGTATATAAGATAAACTTACATGTGAGGAATAATAAGGATAATGTTTTATCTAGACCTATTGCATAAAATATCAAAAATAAAACCAGAATCCTTCCTCTAGAGAAGTTACATTGTAAGATGATAGGTCCATAGATAGTCAATATAATTCTGCATATATAGATGACATTAGTATAACTTGAATGCAAACAAGTCATGCAGTTTCCAGGTGTGAATTCTAATCTTTTTACTCTAAGTCTGCTATTTACCACAAGGAATAAGTTCAATGGAATTAATCACTAAGGGCTTCAGTTGATCATGTTGAATGTGTTTTAAAATAAAGCCATATTAAGTATACCTCCTGTGAAAAATCACCTCATAAGAATGGGTATTGTTTTCTTTTTCCTCTTTTTTTTTAAAGCAACACTATTAGGGCAAAAGAAAAGGCATTCCTTGGGTTTTTACTTTCATAATTACTTCAATCCGAATTTAGCAAAACATACATCAAGAGATTTTTTGTTGTTGGTCCTTTGAACTTTCTATTACATGGTTAGTTCCACTTATTCAATCTGCTTCAATGAAGGTGCTCTTGAGAGGCTTGGAATTCGTTTCCTTATATTTGTTCTGTATGCTGAGGGAAGTACTTGCTAAGGAAGTAATAGTATAGGATCTAAAGGTGGAATAGAATGAGTAGGAAAATGAAGAGGGGAAAAATAATCCAGAGAACAAAATGAAAAACTATCCAGAGGCACAAGGGCAAATGGTGTCTTTTTGACACTGAAAGATGAGAGCTAAATTGAAAGTTGGTTTAGGATGAATTATGAATTATGCAGATGTTAAGTTACCAAAGGGTTTTTTAACTAAGCATTTTTTCTCTTCATTTCAGTGGCAATGAAAATTCCTTGGAGGATTTTAAACATGGGTTGGACTCCATAGGCTCATGGAGGGAAATGATCATTTTGGTTGTTAGATGAAGAAATAATTGAAAATCAAGATGCTTGGACGAAGAAAGACAGCTCTGAAAATAGTCATTGAACTAGATCAACACATATTTCAACCTGAGACTATTTTATGTTTGCTTTTTTCTGGAACTGGGGCTTCAAATCAGGGCCTTGAATGGTTGTTCTTCACTAAAAGCTGATGTTCTACTACCTGAGCTTCAATTCTACTTCTGAATTTTTTCTGGCTAAGTGGAAATGAGTGTCTCATGGATTTTTCTGCCCCTACTGACTTTGAACCAACATCCTTAGCTTCCTGAGTAGCTGGAATCACATACATAAACCAGGAGCACCAAGTCTAATTTGCTTCTAAATCTATATTTTGACCATACTCTTAAAGATTTTAGAAAGAAGGACATCAGTTAATAACCTAGTATTGAAAAAATCATATAGTATAATTTATTATCTCTATCAGGTAATTTAGTTGAAATATGGGCATTAAAGCAAAGCAAAATCATGCCAAGATGAAGTTTATATACATATGTGTGTGTGTGTGTATGTGTGTGTGTGTGTGTATGTGTGTGGTAAGTATATTAAAATATCCTGGCTTCAATGGTGTCATACTCTTAGCCATTGAGTGAGTAAAACAACATATTGGAAATCTTTTATTTTTTATTTTTTTCAGTCGTGGGGCTTGAACTCTGGGCTTGGGTGCTCTTCATCTCAAAGCATGCATTCTACCTCTTGAGCCATAGCACCACTTCCAGAAATCTTATCTTTTAATTTATCTATTCTTTTTACTAAAGTATCAGTTTGACAATATTATCAATATGTTTTGTATAGAACTAGGTCTATTCTGTAGCAGATAATATTTTAGTGGCTATAGCTTTGAAGTTGAAGTCATGAAGAAAGCCAGGAAATAAGGACTTAGTAAAACTAATTTTATGGTTGGATGATGGGAGAATTGAGTCTCATCTTAACAAAACCTGAATTTCCTTAGCATGCTAAATATCTATCCTTATTCACAGAAGTCCTATTTTTAGCCACTGCACTTATAACATTGCTGTTTGCAAGTCTTTCACATCTGTGTTGTCATTTTTGCATGACTTATGTAAACTCATTTACTGCCAAAAGCTACTGCAAGTTATAATATTAGAGAATACATTTGGAAAGGGATTCCCCAAAGCCTTGTTAGAACAAGAGTTATTTTTTTAATTAGGTCACAATGAGAAGTGGAGACCTTGTTGGGTGGATAAAGTCAGCAGTGAATTGTTTAACTGTCCAAATGATAAGATTATAAGAACTTTATCATAAATCTGGTTTTCTGTTATTTCTTAGATTTAACTACTTTGCAGAAATTTATCTAGTTAATCAGTTATATTTACTAGAACCTGATTATTATATAGACAATATTATGTGAATACAGTTTTGTACAGATTCATTAAGTGTAACTGAAAAAAATCAACATTAGATTGGCTTATAACAAGAACATACTTTTGCTAACTTATGGTGGCTACAGTAATTGTTTTAGATTACACAAAAGGAAATGGTCCTCAGCAGTTTTCTTATTATTGCTTTTATAATGTTAAAACTTATTGCAGGACAATATATTTTGTAGAAAGCAGACATGGTATTTAGAATTTTCATGAATTAACTTACTTGTTTTGATTTGGTTTTAGCTTGGAAATGCAGATCTTTAATATTAAATAATTGTGTGTGTGTGTGTGTGTATGTGTGTGTGTGTGTGTGTGTGTGTGTCTGTGTGTCTGTGTCTGTGTGCCAGTTCTGGGGCTTGAATTCAGAATCTGGGCCTTATCTGAGTTGTTGTTGTTGTTTCATTTTGCTCAAGGCTAGCACTCTACCACTTGAGCCACAGCTTTACTTTTGGCTTTTTGGTCATTAATTGGGGATAAAAGTCTCATGAACTTGCCTGTCTTTGCTGGCTTTGAACCACAATCCTCAAATCTCAGCATACAGAGTAGCTATATTTCAGGAATGAGCCAATGGTGCCCAGCTTATACTATAATGAATTAAGAGATTCTCTTTGTTAGAAACACAAATATAAAATGTATGTTTAGGACTTCTGATTTACAGGTTGGAGAGGTGGCTCATTAAAAGTACTGAAATAGTGGGTGAACCAATTGGGGAGTGAAACCCACTAGACACTATGTGGGAAATGAACGATACCTCTTCGAGGAAAGAGCAGCGGGGAGGAGAAAAGCAGGGAGAGAATGAGGGAGGGGATGATAGTATTCAAAAGGAAATGTACTCATTACCTGAGTCAAGTAACTATAACCCTTCTGCTCCTCACCTTTATAATAAAATTTAATAATGAAAAAGAGAAGATAAAATATCGAGAATATTAAAATAATATAAAATTACACCTACAAAGCAGGAAGAATTGGAACAAATTTAATTGGAAGCAAATGTCTGGAAATTCTATCCCATTAACTAAGCTGGGTGTGGTGGCTTAAACCTGTGGTCCCAGGTACATACGAGAGTAGGTAATATGTAAATAGGAGGCTCCACAGGCAAAACACACAAGACACTATGTGACACAAAAACCTAAAGCACACAGTGTTGAGTGTGTGGCTTGTGTGGCAGAGTAGCATGAATTCAAATCCATATGGGATAAAACAAAAGCATAACAAAAGTTATTTCACTAATTAAGCAAAGCAAATGGTCACAAGCAAGAGACATTTCATTCTAGAGTGCTGACAGGTTATTCAGAGTTTATGTCATAGTATTATTGTCCTAACAGACCTCAGATAATTGTCTTCAAAAGAATGGAAAAATACTCATGTCCAATAGGATGAGACTGTAGCTTTAAGTGTAAGAAAATCAAGAACAAAATTATTTTCTTAATCAGTTTTATATTTTGATTTATAGATATAATTTAAAATTTCCTTGAAACATTTGCAAGTGATTTATTCTATAAATATTCAATGTGTAGTCCCTAGGAACTATAATAACCTTTAAAATATTTACAGTGCAGTTATAAAATTTGGGCAATAATATATAATAAATTTACCTAAATTATCGTCCATAATTCAAATTTTGTAAAGATGAAATTCTTCATTTCTTGTTTGAGGACAAGGGCAAGCCTTGTGGTGAAAAGTGAGCTCATTTCCAATTCACTCAGTCAAGTCTTTGTGCAAATATTATGAAATTAATTTTATAGATGAATGAATGCATTGGAAGGGGCTAAGATTCCTCCAAGGTCACAAGTTGAGGCCAATTAAGTATGAACATGTTTGATTTCAAAGCTAAACATTAAGTGTTAGAAACCCTGCCACCCTGCTTAATTTTGTGGCATATTGAAACAAAATAACCCAATACATATAACTCATTAATATGGTGAAATAAGACTAAATTATTTGAATAACCAAATCACCTTTGAAAGTTCAAAATTCTGCTCATGTAATACATATTTACCTTCCAGTTGCTGTTTATTCTCATTTCTATTTCACAAAATATTTTGATTTATACTTATCAGAATCATACTAATCTACAGATATTTTATTTAAAATATTTAAAGAATTAAAAGTCTGTATTATTAAGTGATTTAAGTAATTATGTGAAATGTATATATGTTGTTATATAGGTTTATATATGCAATACATATTCATAAATTAAAGAAAGTAAAAATAATTAAAAAAATTTTAGGCCAGGCACAGTGCCTAGACATAATCCTAGATCAAGGGGATTGTAGTTTGAGGTGACCCCAGATGAAAACAATTAGTAAGATCCAATTCAATAAACTAGATGAGTTGGTATTTATAATTGTAAGTATTCAAGGAGTACAGTTGTGTGATTGTCTCTACAAATCAGCCTAGGCAAAAATGGGAATCAATACTTGGTTAAAAAACTAAAACTAAGGTCTAATAGGGTAACAGGAATGGTCTTGTGGAGCAAGAAAAAGGCTCCAAGTTTAAACCCAGCACTGCCAAAATAATTCTGTGTATCTATTACGATTATAATATTAAATTCAAAGTGTCATGAAAGTGTCCATTAATTAGCACATATATACTCCTTAACATATGAGTTCATTATTTTTAAAAGGCGAATACTTTTTTCTGTTTCCTAAGGAACCACTGAGCTATGGAAATATCTTAATCTCTTTTTATAGCATTCTACAGTGACTGATTGTTATACATAAGCTTTTATGGAAAGGTTTTATGAAAGAGTTTCCCTAAACAAATAATATGACTCGTAACTCAAAGTAGTAATTTAAAAATCTTTGGTGTTGGTTAGGAATTAGACCATATTGATTTATGTTAAAAATAGATTTAAAAACTATCTTAGATACTTAAAATGCATTATTAAATCAAATTCTGGTAAGATTAGTAAAGATATGTGAATATTAGTACATATAATCAATATAGTCAAACATACACTACACATACAAGAAGCACACATACATTCATATGTTCATGACTTTACTAACATATTAGGATGTTGTTCCCAAGAAGAAAACAGATTTTGCAATTAAAATGAGCAACATACTGCAAGTATTGGAATCAGATATTAAATTAGGTAAAACATGTGTGTGTGTGTATGTGTGTGTGTGTGTGTGTGTGTGTACACTAGTTCTAGTATTCTAGTACTGGGTCTTGAACTCAGGGCCTTTGCTCTTGCTTAGGTTGTTGATCAAGAATGGCACTCTATCACTTGAGCCATTCCTCTACTTTCATCCATGATTTTAGATAAAATTGATATTTAGTAATAGTCATGTTATAGATGAAATATACAATAATGTCCCCTTTCTCAGCCTGTTCTGTATGCTATTGTTGCTATGTCTTTATGTTTACTTTTCCCATCCCTTCCTGTTTTGCACTGATTTTTTCTTATTGTTAGGAAAGGATATACTTAAAGTAAAAAATGAGTGTCTTATTGTATATCAAATAACTCAAACTAAATAGCCTATAGCATCATCTTTCTCAAGAGCCAAATTAAAGACCAGAATATCCCAGTGGATATGGAAGACAGGATGAGTATTATCTGAATTTCAAGTCCTCCCTAATACGTATTCTACAAGAAGAAACAAAGGTTTATCTGTATTGTAGCGATGGAGAGGGCAGAACCAGGGCTGACATATTACAGCAGATGTGATTCTCTCAACCCTCAATATTTATTGGATGTCAACTGCAGCAGAACTGACGCATCATACATTTATGTGATGGAGTAAATTGCTGGAAGCAAATTTTCACATGAAGATGATAAACATAGCTATTAACAGAAATCAGGGTCTACGGTAATCATATCCACCACAGCTAATTAATCCTAGCTCTGTCACAAAGATTCCTTGAGATGGGATGATATCATAAACTATAGGTGACACATTTCCTATGATGTTGCCTTCTATCACCTGTGTGGCAAACAGAAAATGGACAGGCTGTGTGACCAGGATTAACTGCATTTGCATCTTCCTATTTCATAGGGTACAAACATGAGTGCCTTGTAAACTCCATTTCCTTTGCCATCACAATTCTAAAAGTAATACAATAATTAATGGTCACTATGAAAATTAAATATGACCAATATTCCCCCACAAAAGTTGAAACTGTCTTTAACCAGATGAAAAATGAAACAAACAAACAAATGTGAACTCTATTCCCTCAAGAAAGAGAAATGACATACTGCAGGGATTTTTGTTAGCACAGACAGAAGCAACAATGGTTAATTCTACCTCATTCATCCATCAATCAGCCTTAAACTTTGTTGTGTAAATAATTTGACTGAAAATTATATAAAACATGTATTCTAATAATGCATATAAAATTTTCCTTTGATTTGTTTAAGAATAGAAATATGTTAAACAAATGTTTTCCTGGAGTATACTTGTTGAAAAATACAAAACTGATATTTCTGGGTGAAGACCAGCCCATTCTCCTATCTTTTATTAGTATGAATTGAAGGAGTTCATCCATCCTCTATGTCTCATGGAGAAATTTCTTATCTCTTGGTTCAAAAACCTATCACTTCGGTATGATACCATTCTGAAATTTATTTTTTTCTTTGTTTATTTTTTTCTATTTTGTTTTGTTACTGACAGGTAAAGTGGAATGAAGAGATATGTAAATGATAAGTTCTAGAGGAAAATCATCTTCAGAAGCCTTTTCTCCTATTACTCTTATTTTAAAAACTTTTCTACATACTAAACATGTTTAGACACAATTTGAGTCTACAATTTATAGTTCTACCAATAATTGAATAGTTCCTAATTTATTTTTTTTTTGTCGGTCGTGGGGCTTGAACTCTGGGCCTGGGCGCTGTCCCTCAGCTCTCCAGCTCAAGGTGAGTGCTCTACCACTTGAGCTACAGCGCCACTCCTAAATTTTTTTAAAAAATGAAAACTCTCTTATGTGTTTGAGGACAGCTTTTAATGCTCTCCCCAGACTTCTTTGTTCTGATTTCATAAGTCAAAATTGGAAAATTAGACACATTTTCTATTGATCGTTTTTGTATTTCAATTTTTTCCTACCGATTTTAAAATAGAGAAAATCAAACCAAACTGAAAAATTACCAATTAGTAGTACCTAGCAGGTTTTTTGGTGATATAGCTAGAGATATTTCATCAGAAATACTTTCCAATTATCTATATCTTCATAAGATTAATTCTGTAAGTTCCATGTATTGTTTTTTGTTGTTGTTCTACTTTAATGATATTATCTTGATATCTCATGATCTTTCTTTCTCTCTTGATATTGGCCTAAATTATCAATACTCTCCTATAGAAGAAATTTAATGATATTTCCTTATGATTCTGAAATTTAAAAAAACAAGCAGGAAAAAATGTAATAATAGAATCTCCAGTGGAAGTGGAATGAGAATATATAGGTATTTATTAATAAGTACTTTGTAAGCTGGGTGAGATGCTTCATGTCTGAAATCCATGCTACTCAGGAGGCTAAGATCTGAGGATAGAGTTTGGAAGCCAGCAAGATTAGGAAATTCCCAGCCTGGCCTTGAACTGTGATCATGGTACAACCTCCTGAGTATCCAAAATTTTAGGCATGAGCCACTGACACTGAGCTATACATATGTTTTTAAATAAGTTTTTTATTGTGAAAATACTGTATAGAGGGGTTACAGTTATGTGAACAGGTTATGAATACATTTCTTATCAAGCTTTGTTGCCTCCTCCTTTGTTTTTCCCCTACCATCCCTTCCTTCCCATCTCCATAACTACTCTCGCCTCCACCCCCGCCTAAATTGTAAAGTTCATTTTTTGACATTGCTTCTTGTACATCTCATTGTTGCAATGGGTTGACCTGTATCCCTGTTTAAACAATTTGCTTTTACCCTTCCTCTCCCCAAATTAGACCGACATCAAATACAGTGAAAACAGGCTATACCGTGGGGGAGGGACATACAAGGCAACAACAACAACAAAAAAACACGTGGTACCATATAAATGCATCAGAAACAATAGCAAGAAAGAAAAAAAAACACTTGTGTCCTTAATTTAGGAATCATTTCCCTTAACATCATCTTATCTGACCTTTTCTGCTTGTTTCAGACATATAATAGTTATTGCAAATGAAACCATGGGACCTATGTTTCTTTGGGCCTGGCTTACTTCACTTAATATAATTTTTTCCAAAGTGTAAACTTGTTCAACCACTTTGGAAAGTAGTATATAGGTTCCTCAAAAGAATCCACATAGAGCTCCCCTATGACCCAGCAGTCACACTTTTGGGCATTTACTCGAATGATCACAAACAAGACCATACTAAAGCTACCATCACAACTATGTTTATTGCAGCCTTATTTCCCATAGCTAGGATATGGAACCAACCCAGATGCCCCTCAGTAGATGAATGGATCAAGAAAATGTGGTATATATTCACAATTGAATTCTATGCCTCCATCAGAAAGAATGACATTGCCCCATTTGTTAGGAAATACATATATTATTAAAAGTTGAAAAAAACTAATGAAAAGAGATAGAAGACAAATGACTGACCCTTAGTCCTAAATATATATATATGATATATGATATATATATGATTATACTACATAGGCATGTGTGTATATATAGCATTATAATTCATTTGTTGTTAACTATTCTATTCTTTCAGGATCTGTAACAGCAATGAAGCCAGTCCAAACCAGAGATGCTCCCAGCAGGCACTTCTGAGTTTCCATTAAACACTCCTTATGTCTCTTACCAGTCCCCACTATGTTCCACATATCTATCACTCCTTGGCCAGCTATACCACACAAGCATGCACCCTAAGATGATTCTCACAAAATATTCATCCACATTTCGAAGTACTAAATTCTTCTCACTCAAGATAAGATTTAATGACAAGTTCCTGAATAAGTTTAATGAGCTCAAACATAAAAGTGTCCTATGATTTCAGCAGACATTCTTCTCTGGAAACAAATTCCACACTGATTCACGTCCAGACTTCTTTGGTTCAGGGCCCTGAGGCAACATCATCCTGGATGTCAGTAATCTGATGAAAAGTCAATTTGGGTGAAGAATAATTTAACCTATCCTAACCATATCCAACTCAGTGGTTGGTTTTCACCCATTCATTACAAGGAGGAAAATAAAGTGATATTTTACACCTTTAGTCAAATTAGATTTTGGATAGTGGCTGAATGTCAAAATCCTCTAGTTAGTATGCCTGATTGTTCAAGAGCAAAAACTTATAGGAAGACCTCTCCACAGAAATGAGAGCTCATATTCTAACAGAGAACATGTCTTAAAACCATTTAATCATCTCTCCTCCATAGTGGCTAAACTACATTAGTGCTGATGGTTAGATGACATACTTTTAAACATCTCTTGAAAATCCTGCCTCATCTCCCACCACAGTTTCAAATTCTTTGTATATGTATGCAGGTCTTGGGATTTGAACTCAGGGCCTAGACATTGTTCCTGAAGTTTTCTCAGGACTAGCAATCTACAATGTAAACCACAGCTCCACTTACAGTTTTTTGGTGCATAATTGGAGATAATACTCTCACTTTCCAACTTGCGTTGGATTTCAGCCACCCTGGTCCTCAGATCTCAGCATTCTGAGTAGCTAGGGTTACAGGTGAACCACATACACTGGGCATTAATTTTAGTTGAATTTTTTTGTTTGTTTAACTGAGCTCAACACTGAAATCTATCTTTAAGTATTCATTAGGTATTTTTTCACATTTCTTTTCTTATCTGTATCTTTCTCATTCTGAGCCATTTGAGGAGAATCCAAATGTTTATTTATTTAGATGTAAAGAACCATTATGAGAGCTACAATACTGGTAGAGTCTTGAAGTAAAGTTAATTCATTAAAACAAGCAAATTTCCAAACACTTGGTTCAGAAAGGATGCTGTGCTTGGAATGGAAACCCCCAGTTTCTGGCTAAGAAATCCATTTGGAGGACTCTATGGAAAGCATTCACCACCTCTACTTTCAAGAGGATATTTGTGAACATGGGATCTGCTTATAGAAGATAATATATCTGAAAGAAAGCTAAAATTTGCATAGCCATTTAAGAACTGTTTTCTATAAATCTCAAGTCAAAACAGGAAGAGTTCCTTCCTTACCATACTAGGAAGCCAAAATAATAATATGAACATTTCTCAAGTAATTATAAAAGGGTAAGAATTCAAAATTCTGGCTTTACAAGGAAAAAAATAGGTCAATATAAAAATCTGAACAAATGGCCAGGCACACACCTGTAATCCTAGTTACTGGGGTTGTCATCTGGAGGACTGAGATTTATAGCTCACTCAAGCACAAAAGTCTGAGAAAGTTCATCTCTAAATAACCAGCAAAAATCCAGGCTGTGGTTATTGATCCAGTGGTAAGAGACAGCCAATGAGATCAAGGATTTGGCACTGGAAAAAAAATCTTGACAACATACTCACATAAATTCAGTGGTAGATTTGATCTCAAATGCTACAGAACTAATCATAATTTACAGATGTGAGATGTGTGGTAGTAAGTTTATTATAAAAATGCAATTGATATGAATATATACATAAAGGACAGTCATGTCAGAATTATGAAGAATTCTAATATCTCTAAGTACTTTTGTTTCATCTATTCAATTACCTTAGCCATAAAAACTATTCAAAGAACACTAAAATAACATTATCCTGATATAGACTGCTTTTTAAAAAAATTATATATATACATACATATTATATATATATATAGAGAGAGAGAGAGAGAGAGAATTTTTTATGCTGGTACTGGGTTTTGAATTCAGGGCCTCTTGATGTCCCTTAGTTTTTTGCTCTGTCACTTGAGCTACAGCTCCACAACCTAATTTTTGCTAGTTAGTTGGAGGTAAGATTTTCAAGGACTTTTCTTCCTGGGATGGCTTTGAACTGAGATCTTCAGATCTTAGCCTTTTGTGTAGATAGAATTACAAGCATAAGCCTCCTATACCCAGAATAAAAAGAAACATTAGACAAAATAAATTTAACGTGTGGTCTTGTTTGTGAACATTTGGGTAAAAGCCCAAAAGTGGGATTGCTGGGTCATAGGGGAGCTCTATGTGGAGTCTTTTGAGAAACCTCCATACTACTTTCCAAAGTGATTGAACAAGTTTACACTCCCACCAACAAT
>NW_012267246.1:14606600-14609842 GCF_000151885.1 Dipodomys ordii | reverse complement strand
GGATACAGGTGGACCCATTGCAACAATGAGAAGTACAAGTCCTTATGTAGAAAATGAACTTTACAACTTTGGTGGGGGTGGGAGGAGGGTTGGGTGAGGGAGCAGGGGACAAAGGGATGGGAAGGAGAAACAAAGGAGGAGGCTACAATGCTTGATAAGGAATGTACTCGTTATCTTGCTCATGTAATTGTAATCCCTCTGTACAGTATTTTTACCTTAAAAATAAATAAATAAATTTAACAGCGTTTATTTGAGCCCCACACCACCCACATTTGAGAAAGTTCAGGCAGGCATGGTTTATTTAGCAGAATGAAAAAAAAATGTTGATTTCAACTGAGAGGGAAAACATAGCACTTATTTCATTATCTATGCCTAAACATTTTTCTTAAGTGACTAAGGTCCTTACTTTCAGAGTCATCACATTTACATCTTTTATAATCAATTATAGTAGGAAAATGATGATTTCAAAAAGAAAGAAAAGCATAACATATTTAACAAATGTGAAAGAAACTTTTAAAGCCTCAATGAGAATTTTTTATGAGTTTTCACCAGTTATCACATGAATGAAAGTATTTGTAGCTACTTTTCTTTTTACTTCCAGTGCATTTATTCTATCTTCCCTAAAACTCTTTGACTCTGATTTACTATTAAGCACTTTGTACCATTTTAGTTTTGCTAAGAAAGATAATAAAGTATCACAAACACTGTAAAGAAACTTCAAAAAATTGGAAAATATGGCTTCTGAGTAGATCAAAGGATTTCTAGACAAAATTAATAAAATAATTTAGTCCCATAGTTATTCCATCTTTTGGTTATTTCAGAATTCATTGTTATTAAAAATATTGAGCAGAGGGAACAGGGAGATGATCAGTGTGAGACAGATTAGGTACATTGTGAATATGTGTGGAGATATAACAATGATGCCATGTGACTACTATATGTCAGTAAAAAACACACTGAAAGCAATAAAATACAAAAATTTAACTATATAGAATTGCTCTCCACACATAATTCACATAACTTGATAAATACAAACTCAAATGTTTATTTTCTACATAAAAGATAAATACTTAGGCCAGGCATATCATATATGGGATTATACAATTTCCTGTAAAAGTCCTAAAAATATCCTCAGTAAGGTGCCAGATACTGGAGGTTCCCACCTATAGTTTTAGCAATTCAGGAAAAACTAACAAAAAGCCAGAAGAGGAGCTGGGTCTCAAGTGGTAGAGTGTTAGCCTTGAGCAGAAGAGCTCTCTGCGACAGTGCCCAAGGCCTGAGTTCAAGGCCCAAGACTGATATACACTTGTGTGCACATGTGTGCCTGCACACGTACACACAAACACACATCCACACAAATCTCGGTAAGGAAAGATTTTAAATGGGTATAGAAGTTATTGCTCATGATATATCTCCATAGAACAAGGACGATTCCATTTGAAATGACATCTATTTTTACTAATTTTATTTTAAATTAAAAATGTTTTAAGCCTAGAAAGTTTATGAAACACCACCTAAAGTTTGATATTACCAAAAATATAAATTAATGCAGAGTTAAAGCATGTCTTATCCCTAACAGGATGGAAATATTTTTATTATATCACAAATATAGAGTAGCATCACCTAGTCCTGCTCTTACTTCATTATAGATATGTTTACATTAAAGGCAAGTTATATATATATATATATATATATATATATATAATATTAGAATAGTCACTAATTTAACTCTAATTACAAGACTAACTAGTCTTATAAACTAGGACCTGGAGGCATGATATCTTAGAACTGAGCATTCTGCCTGTGTTCCATATGATGATTCATATGGAGCATTTATACAACTGTGTGAAAATTATCTCTCTATTAAAATTATTTAAAAATTGATATGGGTAATTTACATACATATATTGTGTATATTATTATTATTATTATTATTATTATTATTATTATTATTGCCAGTGTCAGGAATTTAACTCAGCACCTCATGCTTGCTCTGTGTGATTACTAGCTTGCTTGCTAGCTAAGCTGATGTTCTATCTCTTCAAAATGCCTCCAGTCCTGTTTTTTCACTGATTCCATTGGCCATAGATTTACTCAGACTTGTCTGCCCAGGTTGGCTTTGAACCTCAATCTTTCATATCTCAGGTTCCTGAGTAGCTAGGATATCAATGTAACAGGAGTGAGCTACTAACATTTGGCTGAACAAGCTAAGTTTTATTGAAAGATAGGATTAACATTAATAAATTACAGAAATTTAGATTAAAACAGAAAGTTATCATTAAAAATTCAAAAGTAGACATGGCTTTCTTAAAAGAAATTATAGCTTATCCTTAACTGTGAATTTTAATCTGTATTTGTTGGTTAGAACCACAACATATCTTTGAATGTAATAGAAACTGTTTTCTAATACAAATAACTTTTCTAATACAAAATTGACTTAAATATGGAATTATTCCCACAATAATTGGCATTATTAGTGTTGTTCTTTAGAATTTAGAAAGATTGTTATAATATATAAGGATTTACAGATTTATTAATTTAAGGAAAACTCACAAGAAATTGCTATACTGAACAAGATTACTAGATGCATTCTGAAATGAAATACGGGACAAAATCTACACAATAAAATTTATATGTAATCATAACATTAATATATAATTTATATATATATAATATATAATTTAAAATGAAAAACTCATAGATAAATGTAACATTTTGTCTATATTGATATTTTTCAAATGATCATTAAACCTACAAAAACTTCATTCTTAAGTATAAAATATATCAGTTATAAAATCCTAAAAGCATTTAATGTGAATGTAGTAAATAGATATTTATTGTTAAAAACAATGAACAAATCTGAGGATCTTAAAATAAATTCAAAATCTGATACAGTATATTGTGCAGCTCTAATTTTCAATGCACAAATTTTAAGAAGAGGCACTTTTTTTGCCCAATCTGTAAATATTCAGTAGTGTTTTCCTGAAGAAGTACTTTAAATCTACTGCCAGCTGTTTTATATTTATGGATTGAGAAAATCAAACTCCTGTTTAGTACACTTATTCAAAGTTTCCTTAGATTTGTAATTTAGTTATATTATAAATGCATTAAATATCAAGGAATTATTCATTCTGATATAAGATTGTACTAGAAGAAATTATTCTTATTACTTATATGAACATTATTTCATGTAGTTTTTAGTAGATTAGTCCAATTGAAATTCTAAGTTATTTATATATGTA
>NW_012267246.1:14589708-14602356 GCF_000151885.1 Dipodomys ordii | reverse complement strand
ACTAATTTAACTCAAATTACAAGACTAACTAGTCTTATAAACTAGGACCTGGAGGCATGATGTCTTAGAACTGAGCATTCTGCCTGTGCTCCACATGATGTTTCATATGTAGCATTTATACAACAACTGTGTGAAAATTATCTCTCTATTAAAGTTATTAAAAATTAGTTAAAATTGATGTGGGTAATTTACATACTTACATATATTGTGTATATTATTATTATTATTATTTCCAGTGTCAGGAAATTAACTCAGCACCTCATTCTTGCTCTGTGTGATTGCTAGCTTGCTTGCTAGCTAAGCTGGTGTTCCATCTCTTCCAAATGCCTACAGTCCTGTTTTGTCACTGATTCCATTGGAGGTAGATTCACTCAGACTTGTCTCCCCAGGTTGGCTTTCAACCTCAATCTTTCATATCTCAGGTTCCTGAGTAGCTAGGATATCAATGTAACAGGAGTGAGCTACTAACATTTAGCTGAACAAGCTAAGTTTTATTGAAAGATAGAATTAACATTAATAAATTACAGAAATTTAGATTAAAAAAGAAAGTTATCATTGAAAATTAAAAAGTAGACATGGCTTTCTTAAAAGAAACTATAGCCTATCCTTAACTGTGAATATTAATCTGTATTTGTTTGTTAGAACCACAACATATCTTTGAATGTAATAGAAACTGTTTTCTAATACAAATAACTTTTCTAATACAAAATTGACTTAAATATGGAATTATTCCCACAATAATTGGCATTATTAGTGTTGTTCTTTAAAATTTAGAAAGATGGTTATAATATATGAGGATTTACAGATTTATTAATTTAAGGAAAACTCACAAGAAATTGCTATACTGAACAAGATTACTAGATGCATTCTGGAATGAAATAGGGGATAAAATCTATAAAATAAAATTTATATGTAATCATAACATTAATATATAATTTATCTAAATTTATAAAATTTAAAATGAAAAACTCATAGATAAATGTAACATTTTATCTATATTGATATTTTTCAAATGATCATTAAACCTACAAAAACTTCATTCTTAAGTATAAAATATATCAGTTATAAAATCCTAAAAGCATTTAATGTGAATGTAGTAAATAGATATTTATTGTTAAAAACAATGAACAAATCTGAGGATCATAAAATAAATTCAAAATCTGATACAGTATATTGTGCAGCTTTAATTTTCAATGCACAAATTTTAAGAAGAGGCACTTTTTTTTTACCCAATTTGTAAATATTCAGTAGTGTTTTCCTGAAGAAGTACTTTAAATCCACTGCCAGCTGTTTTATAATTATGGATTGAGAAAATCAAACTTCTGTCTAGTACACTTATTCAAAGTTTCCTTAGATTTGTAATTTAGTTATATTATAAGTGCATTAAATATCAATGAATTATTCATTCTGATATAAGATTGTACTAGAAGAAATTATTCTTATTACTTATATGAACATTATTTCATGTAGTTTTTAGTAGATTAGTCCAATTGAAATTAGTAGATAAATTAGTAGATAAGTGCTCAGTTTGAATGCTTCCTCTGTGTGTGTGTGTGTGTGTGTGTCATGAGGCTTGAACTCAGGGTCTAAGCACTGTCCCTAAGGTCTTTTGCTCAAGGATAGCACTCTACCACTTTGAGCTACAATTCCACTTCTGATTTCCTGGAGCTAAGAGTTTCACGGACTTTCCTGCCCAGGCTGGCTTTGAACCATGATCCTTAAGATCTCAGCCTAGCCTGGAGTCTGTGGCTCATGCCTGTAATCCTAGCTCCTCAGGAGGCATAGATCTGAAGATCGCTGTTCAAAGCCAGCCCAGGCAGGAATGCCCCTGAGACTCTTAGCTCCAATTAACCACTCAGAAAACCGGAAGTGGCACTGTTGCTCAAGTGGTAGAACGTTAGAGCTGAGGAATAGCGCCCAGGCCCAGAGTTCAAGCCCCACGACGGACAAAAAAAAAAAAAAAATCTCAGCTTCCTAACTATCTAGGATTACAGGCATGAGCTACCAGCACACAGCTTTGATGCTTTCTTCATGGATGGATCTTTTTAGAAAAACTATGAATATAGTCTTATTTATAATAATCATATAAAATATTATAATAAGAAGAAGAAGATAGAAAAAGAAAGTAGAACCATGTATAGTGAATAATAATTGGACATTTTTTGGATTCCTTTCAAGTTTTGTTAGAGTAGAACCAAGGTTTACTTTCATTTATTTATTTATTTTATAAATAAGAGAAATAACTCCTATAAAATATCTATGTAGCACTGAATGGAATTATATGACAATTCAGTAAGCTTTAGGTTATTCCAAATTGATAGTCTTCAATTAAAAATTCAATCTCGTAATCATCTCAGATAAATCTGAGTCTGAAATAAAATAAAATGCAAAGGTATTTAAAAAAAACATTGTTTTCTTGCAAAGATTATCTGCAGAGAGGTTACAGTTACATGAGTAAGGTAATGAGTACATTTCTTGTTGGGCATTGTTATCCCTTCCTGTATTTTTCTCCCATGATCCCTTCCCTCATGCACCTTTTTCACTCCTCCCCCTCCCACAAAGTTGTAAAGTTCATTTCCAACATAGTGTCTTGTGAGTCTTTGTTTCAGCAAACCTAGATTTTGATTCTAGAATGTTAACCTTTGAGCACATGGAAATAAATTTGAAAATGTAGTATGGTTTCCCTCACTTGCAATAATTAGCATATGTCTAGGAGAATTTCATCAGATGAGCAGAAAAGCTCAAAAGCTATGCACATATAACCAAATAAGATGATGCTAAGTGAAATGAAACCCAAGATATGGACACAAGAGGTCTTTCTTTGTTGTTCTTGTTTTTGATGTATTATGTGATTTTTTTATTAATAAGTTCTTTTATTGTGAAAATAACATATAGAGGGGTTACAATTACATGAGCAAGGTGATCAGTATATTTCTTATCAAGCATTGTTGCCTCCTCCTTTGTTTCCCCTTCCCATCCCTGCCCATCCATCTCCCCTGCAACCTGCCAAAGTTGAAAAGGAACATACAAAGCAACAAAAAAAATCACCTTATAAATATGTTAGAAACAATAGCAAGAAAGAAAAACCATTTGAGTCCTTATCTTGGGGTTCATTTCACCTAACATCAACTTATCTGACCGTTGCTGCTTGCCTCAGACTTACACTAGTTATTTTTTTTTGTCGGTCGTGGGGCTTGAACTCTGGGCCTGGGCACTGTCCCTCAGCTCTTCAGCTCAGGGCGAGCGCTCTACCACTTGAGCTACAGCACCACTTCCGGTTTTCTGGTGGTTTATTGGAGATAGGAGTCTCACGGTCTCTCCTGCCCGGGCTGGCTTTGAACTGCGATCCTCAGATCTCAGCCTCCTGAGTAGCTAGGATTACAGGCGCGAGCCACTAGCGCCCTGCTATACTAGTTATTGCAAATAAGGGAAACCATGGGAACTATGTTTCTTCGGGCCTGGCTTATTTCACTCAATATAATTTTCTCCAAGTCTTTCCATTTCCTAACAAACGGGGCAATGTCCTTCTTGTCATTTTTGTTTATTTTGTATGTTCTTTCCCCTATGGTATATCCCCTGTTGTCACTGTACTCGGTTTTGATACCCTGCATCTTCTAACATTTGTCTAATTTGGGGAGGGGAAGAGGAATAACAAAATGCTGAAACAGGGACACAGGATGACCCATTGCAACACTGATACCCATAAGACACTATGTTGGAAATGAACTTTACAACATTGGGGGGGGTGTAGGGGAGGTCGGGGAGGGAAGGAATAGTGGGAGAACAACAAGGAAGAGGGTAACAGTGCTCAAAAAGAAATGTACTCATTGCCTTACTAATGTAACTATAACTCCTTTGTGCATCATCTTCATAATGAAATAAATTTAAAAATTGGTTAAGTTAAATGACTATATCTTAGATGCTGTAATGAGTGCTTGCATGTAATATTTCAATTAATTGTACTATAACTTTATCTGATAAGCAGTATTATAATACTGTTGGAACAGTATATCGTGCTCTAGCTTTCACAATAAACTTAAATTTAATTTTGGAAATGTATACTATTATTGTGTAAATGTAGTATTTCTAAACTTAAGATAGTATACTCTTAATAGTGTGTATAACTCTACTTCTAAATTAATAGGTAGAGCATAAACAAATTGAAGAACATAAAAATCTAAAGCAGAAATATTTTGTTAGGTCAATTCTAATGTTCATTTTATTAAAACTTAAGTGCCATTTCTTTTAAAAATTCCTTTTTTACCTATTTATAGCTGTGCTACTCTGCACAAAAATGTGAACATTTTCCTATTTCAATTAGTGCTCCATGATAACTGCTTATCCTTAATGCAAATGTGCAATCTTTACACATATTTTTCCATATTCATGTATCAATGAAACCTGTGCTTATCTGCTGTGGTTTTGGAAGCTTGAGTAAGGCATTAGCTTCTCCAGACATTAAGTTTATGCCCTTTTCTCTTTAATACCTCACATACAGGGAGTGTATTAAGAATGTATCATGAATGACTTTTCAGATGTAATCCTGACAGGACCTGAAAGTATGGGTTATTTAAATAAGTGTAGTTGAGATTTCTAAGACAAACTACATATCTATGATCTGTAAGGATAGATCAGATAACCATCAAGCTGAAAGAAGAGCTTGGTCAAGAGTCTGTTGCCAGCATTCTTGTGTCTTGCAATGTTATGTTTTACTATTCCGAACAAGAGCAAACACAGAGCAGAACTAGAAGTTCCCAAGAAGGCATGGAAGAAATGAGCAAAGCTATAATGTCTAAAGAGACAGTCAGTGTTACCATGAAGTGCCTGCCACAGAGATATCTATCTATGGTGGGAAGTCCAAAAAATTAATGTATAGAACTTAGTATTTCAATTTTTATGTGGCATATAGCATATACAAAAATATTTTTCAAACACAAACACTGGGGCAAATTAGAATGAATTGCCTGTTCTTTCCCTCCCTCTCTGTCTTCCTTCCTTCCCTCATTCCTTTCTTCTTTTCTGTGTCGCTCCCTCTTTCCTTCCCTCCTCCCTCCTCCCTCCTTCCCTCTTTCCCTCCTTCCCTCCTTCCTTCCTTCCTTCCTTCCTTCCTTCTTCCCTTTCCTTCCTTCCTTCCTTCCTCCCTTTCCTTCCCCTTCACCTCTCTCTCCTTCTATCATTCTCTTCTTTCTCCTACTTCTCCTTCTTTCTCATACTCCTTTCTCCTCTGCCTTCCTTCCTTCTTTCCTCCTCCTCCTCCTGCTTCCTCCTACCTTGTCACTCTCTGGCTTTCATATTTGTCTTGGTTTATATTATCACATTTGTTTATGAGAAGTGAAATGTTTAGTGCCTTCTTTTATGATAATAAATTTTCATTCATTCAAAGGCATTATTTATTCTAGATATATCATAGTAAGAAATATGTAAAATTCAACCCAAGACATGATGTATAATTTCAAAATTCTCAAGTGGTCTGAAAATATAATGGAATAGATTATCGTGTAGAGTTAATAGAATACCATACCATACACATGACTTCTAAATTGCATAGTTAATTTATGACAAACTTGGAAAATTTATAAACACACTTTCATTTGGTCCTAAGGCATGACCCACACTTGAGTATTATGAACAGAATGTGAAGCATTCAATTAAAAATTTTGCTCTAAATTCACTTTCTGAAAGTCTGATTACTAAGTGGCAGAATAAATGACAGCATAATATATTTTGGTTATCACCAAGATTGAAATTATATTTAAACCAAAATATATTTTATAAGCATAGTCATTTTTGGCCTAAATAAGAGACAAGTCAGGCAGTGGAGATGAGAAAGATTTTGCTCAATACTCACAGCACATTTAAAAGCTTTGATATGCATTCAACTATTGTTCCCTATTTTGTGTTCAGGAACTGACTATATTTTCCATGGTAACTGAACAGCTCTGGCATCATACTACCACAAATTTTGGAGGCATTGTTGTTTTGTAACCACTTCTGAGGAATGAAATGCCTCATTAAATTATTTATTAAATCAGCATTATTTTTTAAATAGCAAGATAACATTTGCTTTGATTTTTGTACATATGATGCCTAAAAATTGATCTTAAGAAAGAAATACAAGCATGCTTCTATATACAGAATAATGCCTAAAAGCTTCCGTCAATGACACGGACACTGAATTAAACATTTGTTTGCATCTGAACTATTCCTAGGATGCTACTTAAAAAAATCTGCTAGATTTCTCTCTGCTAGGGAAAATGGAGATTCATTCAACATTTCAATGGATCAGTGTCTTGTTTTGTCTGTGCTGTCCACTCAACATTCATTTGGAATCTCACATGAAGCTGTAACATTTATATATACCCATTTATATATACTCATATATCATGAGTATTTTATCCTCAAAAAATATCATTTATTTTGTACACTTTTTCAGTCATCACAGATTTTCACTACTTATGAAGTGAATGCTTCCATATTTTATTTGTGAAAATAAAACTAAATCAACTTTTAATTCTATGATATCCATTCTACCAAAGAGTACATTTCAGTCAGCTGTACTAAAGATCTCTAATGTATGGGGAGGTATTGAGGTGGTGCTGTACCACTTGAGCCATATATCTAATCCTGATTTTTTGGTGGTTAACTGGAGATGGAATCTTACTTTTTCTATCTGAAAATGTCAAACCTCAATCCTCCAGGACACAGTCCCTCGAGTTAGCTTTGATTGTAGGAATGAGCCACTAGGACTGAAAAGAAAATAATAATTGTTTTGGGTGCAGCTATCTCATAGGGATTAAAGAAATGTGGGTATACACAAACACACACAAATATAAAATACAAAGATGGGAATAAATCAAATCTAAAGTATAGCACAGTATGCAAATGCCTGAGTTTCAGATGCAGTGTTTCTCAGCAGTTACTTAAACGTGAGGGCTTCATAAACAACTTGCCATTGTTTATTGATTGAATATTGATCTTAAATGTTTAATATCTAAAGACAATTCCTCCATAACTTCTAAATTTAGTGTTTTCAACTTAAATATTTTGTGGACTAAATCATGTTTAAATTTAAATAGTATGTAGACTTCCTCCCCCTTCAGTACTGAGTTATGAATGAGGGCTTTGTGCTCTCTAGCCAATGCTTTTGTTATTTCTTTTTCAGACAGTACCCCTAATTTTTTTTTCCCAAGGATATCTTCACATTCTGATTTCCTACAACTCCTCCCACTTGGCTGGGATCACAGGCGTACATCATCATGCTCAGTTTCATTGTATGAAATGGGGGTCTCCCAGTTTTTTTTAATCCAAATTGTCTTGAAACATCCATCTCCCACCCCCCCTCCTCGATAACTATCTATGAGGAGCAGGGACTACAGGTGTGAGCCACAGCCCTAAGCCAATGCTCCTTAAACGAATGTACTAATTGGACAGACACAATCTACACATATGAAAGTGTACACATAAACAAGAGTCCCCCTCCCTCATTTCCCACTTGGTCCTCTCCAAAGCATTATCTGCCTAAGCATGCTTCCTGAGCCTTGCTGGTGGAGAGTGCCAGATAATGTACAGTGATGTAGGCAAACCTAGGCATAGATCTAAAAAGCCTTTGTTTTTCAGGATTCCTATTTATATTAAAGACTCATCTGGTGGATAAATGGTCTAGAAATATTCAATTTGTAAAATATTGGTTTGGGTTCCTGGGTGAGTGAACTTATTACTGTGTGTGTATATGTCTGTATAAAATATAAAACAAGGGGGTAACGCGGAGGGGTGGGGAGAGGGTAGATGGGAAGGGATGGGAAGGGGAAACAAAGGAGGAGGCAACAATGTTTGATAAGAAGTGTAGTCATTACTTTGCCCATGTAATTGTAACCCTTCTGTATGGTATTTTCACAATTAAAAACTATATAAAACAAACACTAGTATTTATTAATGTGTGACTCTGTGACAGTGTGTTCAAGAGTGTTCACGGTATAACAGCATTTGTAGATTTTAACTACAGTTTCACCTTGTGCAAATGGCATCATTAATTGTGATGTGTATTCCTTTGTAATTTTATTGAACGTAAAGTTGACTCCTCAGGATATGAAACAGTGTCCACCTTGAAGTGGGATTTACTTAAATTTTAGTTGTCATAGAGGAAACAATATTTTTATTACTGATTTTTTGTGACATTACAAATCAGAGAGAAGTCCAATGCTTTATTGCTCTGTGTGTGTTTGTGTGTGTGTCTATACGAGGGCTTTATTTTTTTGTTTTGTTTTGTCTTTTCTTTGTTGGTACTGGGGATCGAACCCAGGACGTTGCACTTGCTAGGCAAGCACTTTGCCACTGAGCTACATCCCAGCTCTAGGGCTTTATTTTTGATTCTCAGTAATCTCCCTTATCTTAGCTTTATAGCTCAAGGCTGGTGCTCTACCACTTGAGCCAAAGCTACATTTCTGGGTTTTGGTTGGTTAATTGAAGGTAAGTGTCTCATGGATTTGTCTGCCTAGACTGGCATTCAACCACAATTCTCAGATCTTAACTTCTCAAGTAGCTTAAGATTATAGGCCTAAATTACCTGAGCTTTGTTTTTATCCCATTTACACATTATCAGTCTAGAGTGAGTTTTTGTAATTTGGAAATTGTGAGGAGCTCAGGCTCTGCTTCACTAGGTCATTTTTTTCTTGAGAGAAATCTGAGACAATGAGGACAAAATAAAAATATCTAGTCCAAAGTATGAAGAGTTAAACACCCTCCTGCAAAATAAACTGCTCTGGATACACACCTAGAACTGACTTAAATCCTGGCTGCTCAAGTCTGAGCTTAAGGAAATTAGTACGAGTGAGTTTTGTTGAACTTCTCTAACCTTTCTTCACAGGCTGTGTGGATGTCAAGCTCTAAGTCTAAAACCTACATTGTGCTTTATGGCCAGGCTGCACACACAGGCTTTTCTCATCAATGCTTTCACAGATTAAATTAACACATATTCAGAATTCACAATAAAAGTAATGAGCTCTCCTCCTTCTCAGATGTAGGTTATTCTCGCCATAACTTTAAGAAATAATTTCACGACACAATTATGCTTACCCTTTGCTCTGTATATTTCACATACAAAGATCTCTCCCAAATTTATGTTGAATTATTATTTAGTGACCACTTCACTGCTACAATACTGATCCAGGGGCATGCTCACAGACCCAGGGTTCATTTAGAAGAATGATTAGTAGTTTAGTTTCACGGAGATGGCGATTGGTCCACTGCCTTTTTGGAGTCAATTGCATTGCCTCACTTTTGAATCTGGGCTTGTGGATGTACTTGATGGACAGGTGAGGTGAGGCTAACTCAATGGACACTGTGCTGTCTAATGCTTCTAACCCAGGCTGTTTTGCCTTCATTACGTGAAGGTGTATTCATATATCCAGCGTTAATAAGCTCCCATGATTCTTTGGGAATCCATAGAAACTAAAGAAGACTAGAATGGACCTTAAAGGGGAAATTGCCTTGGGTCTTCTGGATGAAAGATAATACTTGTTTCCAGAGAGGGCTTTGGAAGAGCTTTGGTGTAGAGCTACTATTCTGTTATACAAAGGGGTTACAATTCTCTAAGTCAGGTTATAAGTCTAATGCTTCTTAGTCAATGTCACCCCTTCCTTTGTTCTCTCCCATTTCACCTCTCCCATCCTTACCCTTAATATACATAGTTGATTTTTAACATACATTGAATCAAATGCCCACATTTGCTTTTTCTTCCTGCCTCCATTCATGAAAACCCCCCCTCCACAAAAACTTTTCCATTCTTGTACTCATTTGGAAAAAGAGTACATTAGTTGTTCAGAGCCTCTATACCTTTGGATTCCTCCCCCCATCCTTTATTCAGTTTATTTATGTTTATACACATAAAACCATGCACAAGTTACCATGTCAAGTAGTATTTTAGATCTAGTTTCCACATATGAGAGAAAACATGAGCCATTTTGCTCTGTGATTCTGGCTTACTTCACTTAATATGTTTTTTTTCCCCCTAGGTCCATCGATTTCTGTGCAAAGGACATAATATTACACCTCCTAATGGAGAATAGAATTCTATTGTATATATGTACACATTTTTCTTGCACTCATCAGTTGTAGGGCATCTGGACTGTTACAATAAGTCATTTCATTGTAAATATATCAAAGGATTTGATAATGTGAAGATCTTCTGGAGGAACTACAAAGAAACGTGCTTTAACTGATAAAATTATAAGCTTAAATCTGATGCTGTTGGTTCATGCCTGTAATCCTTGCTACTCAGAAGGCTAAGATATGATGACCATGGTTCAAAGCCAGCCGAGGCAGGTAAGTTCCTAAGACTCTTACCACTAATTAAACATCAAAAAGCCAGAAGTGGAGGAGTGATAGAGTGGTAGAGAGGTAGATTTGTTCAAAAAATCTCTGTGACAATGCCTAGGCCCTGAGTTTAAGCCCCAATACTGGAAAAATACAAAATTACAGGACAGGATTACAGGTATAAGGCACTGCATCCAGCCTGTACTTGAATTTTAAAAGCTCTTTTCGTGCTAATACACATTGTAGAATTTATATAAATGTAGGCAGATAGGAAGGAGACGTAGAAGGCATCTACAAGTCCATCTCTGTAGTTCTACTAGACACAATATTGTAGGAACTGACAGGTTGAACAAGCAAATTCCACATAATGTATGTGAATTCATGTAACATTGTTTCCCAGTGTTCTCTTCAAAATATCTAGATAGGAATAGATTTTTCTCAAATGCCTCAAGGAAAACTTGTACTGTCCCATTATTTTTCTGATTATTGCTAATAATCCATTGCTATGTAAATCTGTTGGTAATACACACACACACACACACACACACACACACTCAAATTGAATCTCCAGTCTAAGTAAGCAATTTGAATGACTCGTCTCATATTGTTATACAAACTCTCCTCTTAGAATTTTCTCATCTTGTCCTTATAACAGTTCACATCTGTTGTTGGAGAAGGAGTGTATTCTATTCTATTTCCTTCCCTGTGTAGTTACTATGCTCCTACTTCTCGGAGGTTCGAGAGAAGTTAGAGGCTCAGTGTATAGGGTTTTCAGATTTTACTTTTTGAAGTCGCATGGATTTTTGCAGATGTCTTTGGGTGTTCACTGGGTACTTGGAAACTAAGTGAAACATTCCCTAGGCAATTTCCTTGCTCTGGATAAATGCAAGTGTAACCTGAGTTGTCCCTGCCTCAAACATCAGGCCTTGATCTGAAACTCAGTGCTGGAGGAAGAAGAGATGACATCTGCTATCTGTCACATGGACTTCTGTCTGTGCCCACAGACACTTCTGAAGAACAGTCTTCTCCCAACTCAAGAATGAAGGTCAATTCCAACATATCTATGAGCTATTTAATAAACTTTTCTCTTACCCGAGGTTTCACATAGTGTCACACATCAGTTTACCACTCCCCTACACTGCACAAGATCATGAAGATCTCACTGTGGTTTCATGGAAGCCCCAGTGTCACTGGCCAGTTAGTTGCCTGTATAGCTTTCTCCCAAATTCCTCTTTATAAAATCTCCCTTCAGCCTGGTGCTGGTGGCTCACGCCTATAATCTGAACTACTCAGGAGGCTGAGATCTCAGGATCACAGTTCAAAGCCAGCCCGGGCAGGAAAGACTGTGAGACTCCTATCTCCACTAAACCACCAGAAAACCAGAAGTGGCTCTGTAGCTCAAGTGGTACAGGGCTTGCCTTGAGCTGAAGAGCTGAGAGACAGCGCCCAGGCCCAGAGTTCAAGGCCTATGACCAACCCCCCCCCCCGAAAAAAAAGCCAACCCAGGCAGGAAAGTCCCTGAGACTCTTATTTCCAATAAACCATTCAGAAAAGAGGAAGTGGTGCGGTGGCCCAAGTGTTAGACCACTAGCCTTGAGCTGAAGAGCTGAGGGACAGTGCCCAGACACAGAGTTGAAGCCCCAAGACTGCAAAAAAATAAAAATAAAAATAAATTCTCCCTTCATCTGCAAACCTTTTATATCCTGGAGATGAGAGACACACTGAACCATATTATGGATTACATAATTCTTTCCTTTGAAATTCTGATGTTTGATAGCTGATATCAAAGTAAATGTACACTCATTATCTTAGAATATCAGCTAAAATTTGACCTGAGCATGTCCATTATCAATATGTTGATTTACTGGAATATAATGGACACAAAGCATGCTTGTGCATGTGTGTGTGCACATACACAAGCACACACACATACATACACACACACATACACACACATCTGGAAGATTCAAGGTCTGAAATAAGATGCCTAGGTAGAAACATTCCTTGTTTCCTTTAACTAGTAAGTATTCTCCAACCCAGTCATTTGTTGTTTTTCTGCTTTAATTACCTTGACTGTAAAATGAAGATAATAGCCCTGACCTCAACAATATGGTTATTGTGAATGTTAATGAGATAATGTATGAAACTTACTTAATAAATTGCAGCCTCCGTTATTAACAATGTTTTCATCTCAGGCAATAATGCTACAATCCTTGTTATTAAAATTATAAATGTTCACGCCTGGCGCTGGTGGCTCACGCCTGTAATCCTAGCTACTCAGGAGGCTGAGATCTGAGGATCGCGGTTCAAAGCCAGCCCGGGCAGGAGAGACCGTGA
>NW_012267246.1:14564257-14587028 GCF_000151885.1 Dipodomys ordii | reverse complement strand
TTTTCTTTTTGCTTATGTGGTGCTGAGGAATCGAACCCAGGGCCTCAGGCATGCAAGGCAAGCACTCTACCACTGAGCCAACTTCCCAGCCCCTGTTGTTGTTATTATTGTCAGTTGTGGGGCCTGAACTCTGGGCCTGGGTGCTGTCCCTGAGCTCTTCAGCTCAAGGCTAGCTCTACCACTTGAGCCACAGTGCCACTTCCGGCTTTTTCTGCTTAAATGGTACTGAGAATTCGAACCCAGGGGCTTATACATGCAAGCAAGCACTCTACCACTGAGCCTCCTTCCTGTCCCCAAGGTATAATTTTTGTCACAAATCACCACACCTACTATCTATAGTTACATAATATCACACATTTGTGTTACTCATTTTTAGAAATTCCCTTTTGGTAGCGTAGAACTCTCACAACTCTGTGTTGACAATCAAATGAATCCTCCTGTGGCAAAGGGCTACCTAGCCCTCTCCTCTTCCCTGGAAAGCTATACTGAACTGCAGGACCTACTTAACATGTATTTCTATTAGCTTAGACAGTTCCTTTCAACTATACTTCTGCAATTTCTGTCATCAAAATGGTAGTTGTATATCTGCCTTCCAGGATATGTACAATGTGTAAAGCAAAACATGCTATTTCAAATTGTATCATTCTGTACATAGACATGTGGATAAAAGAGTGAGTGAGAGCAACGCAGTGAGAAAAGTGAAGACTTGAGATTTTCCACCCTTCCCACCAAGAACCAATGCACTTCACTTATAGACAGTTATATGCAAAGAGCATTGCTCACATGAGTTCTTTTGTGAAATGTTTCAAAAAGAAAATATGAATACCACTGAATGATACATAAATCTATCTATTGGAGAAGGCATTTCTAGCCTGAAATAGTACTTTAGAAGTTGCATTTATCTGCATCTGCAAAAACTAGGAAAATATCAATGCCATTTCAAGTCTTCTCTGCCTTAATGAATTTCAGTTATCCATTATCCAGTTATATAAAATGTTTTCTACTTTAAACCTCAGAATTATCTCTCCCACCCTCAAGGCCCTCCTTGGACCTGTATGTATGTGGAGGGGGAGGGTACACCAGCCTCAGATTCCGGTACATGGAAAGATCATGTAAATGGCCCAGGACAAGCTTGTTTTCACCCAACGGTGTAGTATACAGTGCTACCTCATGAATCTCAAGGTGATTTGCAAGAAATCTAGTTGCTGAGAATGTATCTGTCAGAATGGCTTTTCATTACAATTTTCTTCCTATTAACATGTAATTAAATCAGGTTCCTTTAGTATAATTTTTGAATTTGCTGATGCCATTATCATATAAATAACTGTTGATCTGTGATCTTAAAAGACTGATTACATATTAGTCACATATTAATGATTGCATTGCACAAATGAGAGAGTTCAGATTTTTTTCTTCCATTTCTAAGCTGCCTACTAATTACATTTGATTCAGTGACAGCATCTTCAGACATGTTTCTCAGGATGTTTCTCGGTTATATTTAAAAGAATAGGTTTTTCTTATTTAGAAGAGGTTGAGGAAATTCTTGCTGCTCTGGAGGATAAAGGTACGGTTGTCTTCTCGTGTTCCTATCTACCAGAATGACATAGCCATGACAAAAATACCAATTCTCTAAAATCTTTCACATTATTAAAAAGCATCAATGTCACAAATGAACAAGAACAATTTCAATTACAGGGTTCTTCAATCCACCTTACTTAAAAGTATGTGTCAATGGATCAAAGCATGTTAGCCTGTGTGAGTTTTATTTTAAACAAAGAAATGTTTCTTAAAATGGATATTATTATACCTGTCTATTTTGGCTTCCACAGTTTGAGGCAGTACATTATAAATCAATAATTGTACAAGTGCCAATGTTCTGAGGTTTTGACATGTGATAATAAAATGTATCTATTGCCTTCAGAGGGTATCTTTGAACCACATCCTTTCTGAAAGTCTTTCCTATTCACCTTCAAGTCAGCTCAAAATCACAGCTGCATGAAAGCACATTGAATTTTTCTGAGGCATAAATCAATATGCAACAGGGGGATAAAATGCCAAACCTTTTCTTTTCACATGTTCACAATGTTACAATGAACTGCTTCTCATCAAATTTGTCCCCTCAACATAGACAATCATTTACTCAACCAGCAGAATACTACATTTAATTTATGTCTGAACAGCAGGGATTATGTCATTTCTCACATTAATTTTTGAACTAGGAACCTAAAACATCAGTAACAATTGACAAGGAACAATAGATTTTATCCCAGGTGAAAAAGGAAGCCATGGTATTAGTGTGCAGTGGTCCACATAAAAGCGGTTGGAAAGAAAGCTGCATATTTTAACATTAATATTAAAATACCTACTCTTTATACTAAAGAGGAGTGATCAACCAATTAGCAAAGACTGAGAAGCTGGGATATTAAATGTGATCATTCATACATCAGTTGTTCTTTGATTTATAATTTGAGAGCATCTAGTGCAATAAATCACCAAAAAAAAAAACCTGGGGGGGAAACTATAGAAATCTGACATCCTTCATATTCTTGCAGCTTAGAATGCAAATCTTCTCTTTAATAAGGGTGTCATGTGATGTTGACATAAATAAACATTTACACAAAGATGTTGCATATCAATGACTTGCTGAAAGATGTTTCCCCTCTTTATTCGGTCCTGGGGCCTGAACTCTGGGCCTGGGCACTGTCCCTCAGCTCTTCAGCTCAAGTCTAGCATTCTACCACTTGAGCTACAGCATCACTTCTGGCTTTTTCTACTTATGTGGTGCTAAGGAATTGAACCCAGGACCCATGCATGCTAGGCAAGCGCTCTACCACTGAGCTACTTTCCCAGCCCTGAAAGGATTTCAATTTTGTGACAAAGAAATAGAATGTTGAATTGGTCAGTCTTCACGATTATTAAACAGATACACCGAGGAACAGGGAATAATATAAAATAACATATAAGTTCCTACTGCATCATGGGAACTGTTCAGACAATTTTTAACTTTTGAGGAAACCATCCTTTATCATCATTTTCTACAGAAGAAAGATGAGGCTCATGTTACATGATTAGTAACACAAGAATGGAGGGATTTTCCCAGTAGATGGGTTTTTCTTACAGGAAACCACTTCATTGCTGAAGATGCTGAAGACTTGACAGATTCCAAACAAGGACTTCCCATGGGCAATATTAGGTTAAACATGGAATAATCCATCATACTCCCCAGAAACTGGTGTGTCTTCCTGTGCTCAGGATTTATAAAACACCAATTGGTTTGCTTAAACAACAGGAGTTTATTGCCTCACAGTTCTGGAAGCCAGAAGCCAAAGATCAGGATGGAGGCCAACTGGGTCCCAGGG
The DNA here is from genome assembly GCF_000151885.1 of Dipodomys ordii. Lineage (NCBI taxonomy): Eukaryota > Metazoa > Chordata > Mammalia > Rodentia > Heteromyidae > Dipodomys > Dipodomys ordii. Next base: position 14,583,669 of record NW_012267246.1, on the reverse strand, counting down.
GAAATCTCTCTTCCTGGCTTGCAGACAACCAGCTTCTATCTAGGTCTCAAATGGCAGGCAGACACAGACTCACAGACAGGCAGACACAGTAAAAGAAAGAGGGAAAGAGAGAAAAGGGAAGATAGGAGAAAGGGGAATGGGGTAGAGAGATGGAAAGAATATGAATGCATTCTTGATCTCAGATATTTTCTCTGGAATCATTTCTTGTAAAGACACTAATCTAATCAAATCAGAGCCTACCCTAAAGACCTCCTTTTATCTTTAACTACTCTTCTGTAGGCACCATGTCTAAATATAGTCATATTGGTAGTTCGCTCTTAACCAATGGATTTCCACCGAGAGAGAACATTCAGTCCAGAGTGGAGCCTAATAATATAATTCCTGTTTTTTAATATAAAATGTACGCGAAGGGAAGAATAAAGTTACCTAGACTTTAATAAAAAATAGCTTCCAAGGAATTGGGGAGGTGGGGAGGGAAGGGAAAACACTGCTAGATAGGAAATATACTCGTTACCTTACTTATGTAACTGTAGCCCCTCTGTACAGGACCATTATAAAAATATTAAAACAATGTAAGTGAAAAATAAAATTAAAAAATAGCTTTCAACAGATGCTTTTGTTTACAGAACAAATCTACACCTTATTTTTTAGATTTCTCCTTAAAGTGAAGAAGAAAAATCAAGATAAATTTATTAAAATAAAAATGTCAAATCCTTTGTGAATAACTCTGGAACTACTGCAAGAGAGAGTCAGAGAAACATTAGAGCTTATAGGTATAGGCAGGAATTTCTTGAATAGAGTCCCAGAGACACACAGATAGGTGAGAGACTCAACAAGTGGGACTACATTAAAACAAAAAGTGCACAGCTAAGGATACTGTTAACAAACGAGAAAAAGAGCTAAACAACTGGGAAAAGATCTTTACGAGCAATACATCAGAAAAGGCATAATATCCAATATATATGAAAAGCTCAAGAAATTAACCTCTCCCAAACTTAACAAAACAATCACTAAATGGGCAAGAAAGGTAAGGAGAGACTTCTCAGAAGAGGAAGTAAGAAAAGCAAAGAAACACATGGGGGAATGCTCATCATCCCTGGCCATAAAGGAAATGCAAATCAAAACAACCCTGGGATTCCATCTCACCTCAGTTAGATTGACCAACATTTTAAATTCAGACAACAAATGCTGGCTAGGGTATGGGGAAAAAGGAACCCCACTGCACTGCTGGTGAGAATGTAAGCTAATATAACCACTCTGGAAAGCAGTCTGAAGGTTCTGCAAAATCTAAACACAGACCTTCCCTATCATCCAGCCATACCATTCCTAGGCATCTACCCTGAGCATCATGATATGATAAAGACACCTGCCATATATATTCATTGTCACATTATCCGCAATAGCCAAGATACAGAAACAACCCAGATGCCTCACAAAAAATGTGTGGATACAAAGATTGTTCTACCTTTATACAATGGAATTTCACATAGCTATTAGAAAAAATAAAATAATGTCATTTGCAGGGAAATGGATGGAACTAGAACAAATCATGTTAAGTGAGGTAATCCAAGATCAGAGAGACAAACGGCACATGTTCTCCCTGATATGCAGAAGTTAGATCTAAAATGCACTGAGATATTACAAACTATACAGGATTCTTGATACTCACATATATTGAAACCAAAAGAGAATAGTCTTAGGAGAGAATCACAAAGGTGAAATACCCAAGCATTGTTTCATATGTACACAAAATAATAGACATATTTAAATGAATTCTAAAAATATGTAAACAAATTACTTATTTTACATTTTTTCTTTTTCTAATGATTCTGTATTCATTACCTTATATACAGTGTATTCAGATGCATATCAGTGGGAGGGTGAGGGGGGCACGGGATGTGATGTAAAAGGATGAAAAAATGCAGCAGTGTCATGCAATGGACATTGATGAAAATGAACTATACAACTCATGGGTGGAGATGGGAGGGAGGGAAAGGGAAAGTATTTGGGGACAGATGACAGTGTAGGAAAAGAAATGTACTTATTACCTGATGCATGTAAATGTAACACCTGTGTGTATCACCTTCAATAATAAAGTTAATTTTAAAAATCCTTTATGAGTTATAAAAAATAAATGCAAATACTAAACTTGTACTTTTTATTACAAATACAAAGTACAAAAATTGAAAGACATCTTATATCAAATTTTCTAATAAATGTGAGTTAATATAAATAAAAGCATACATTTTTTCATATGAATTTTTTCAACAATGACAATCTTGTTCTTTTTAATATGAAACTTTATAAAAATAAAAAATTAAATCTTTAAGTAGAATTTCATTTCAAATACAATTTTCTAGATCATAGAAAAGAACCTGGAAAAAATAAAATGTAATTCTAACAAATAATAAAATTATCATAGCAATCAAAACATTTTAAACTTGACAAAGCTCAACTACTGGAAATATAACTAACATATGAACAGGAATCTTATTTCTAACCTAGATAAATAACTTGGTAATTCTATTTAGTTCTGTCCTCTTAATGTCAGTAATTACGGTATATAGGAAAACATATTGAATCTAGATCAAAATTGATATTGTCGCAAACTTAATTGGGCTAGAAACAAGTGTTTGTTACATGGCTGCAGCATTTGTGTTGGATGTCTCCATTCTTCATTAAAAATGAAATATCTATATAGTTTAGTAATAACCAAACAACTAAGCTCTGATGGCCTCTCACTGCTGACTAAAATCACATCCATTCAAACAATATATTTCAATAATCATGGCAATGCTCATACATATGCAGATGAGGAAACCCGTAGACTCTTTCACAATTCCACCCAATGGTCATAGTCAAGCTCTATTTTCATTAACAAGCACAGCATAGGCCCTCAATAAAATAAGGACTAAATGAATGGATACACATACATGTATATCCGGAGTAGTTAACATTGAAACTTAATGGACAAAAATCACATAGCAAAAGATAAGAAGTATTTGCATTTGGAACTGGGATGTGTTGCAATTGACTTTGCACTCCTAGGATGCTAGTGCAAAGAAATAAATGGTAAATAATAAGCCAACCATTGTAACTTCAGTTTTGAAAGATTCAGCCGCACCATTACCACACTAACATTTTCTATGGATGCACACATTTTTATATAGTTAACACACCTCTAAGCAGCTTATTATAGGAATTGTTCCCTTTAATCATTAGAAGAAGTCAAAGAGATAGATTAGCTATTCTCATTTTTCACATGAGGAACTTCATGTAAAGAAACATTAGACAAAGCTTTCTCGCACATAGCTACTACATACTAGATTGTATTTCGGACACTCAGCAACATGATATGTGACCATGTCATTGCCAAAGAAAGCAGGTGGGGCAGGTAAGAAAATGAAAGGTATGTAAAGGTGAGATCAAGAGGGGCGGGAGCAGATAGATGACGGGGAAATGGAGCCAAAAAAGTTAATGTGCACATGTGAAAATAGAATCAGGACAACTGAGGGAATGGGTGCAGTTGAGATAGAGCAGGAAGGAAGAACGGCCATTGATCAAAGATGCATGGTAATTGGCAAGACCTTTGTTCTTAAGGATAATAAAATTAATAAATAAAATAATTTTATAGAAATCAAAAAGAAAGTGAATGGAAAGGTGATAGCTTTTGGGGGGAATCACACAGATGGTGGGATGCTGAATCTTCAAAACTCTGCCAATGTGGGTTCATTTTAAATGGACTTTTCTCGATCTCAGTGTTTTCATTAGGAAAAAGATGACTTTGAGATAGAAAAGTAAATCAAATCAAAATTGTAATGTGTCCAATTCTGCCTTGCATGATCCTCGCCATGTTTTTCCATATTCACATCTCTTCCACTAATGCTGGCTTCCCCAGCCTAAAGCCTGTGCAGCTGAACAGATGTTGGTACTCTGAAGGGAGCCCTGCTATCATATTCTGGTGCCATTGCCTTGAAGTTATCAATGATTTTGAATATAGGATTCTATATTTAAATTTGGTATTGACTCCAACAATTAGGTAACTGCTTCTTCTGCTCCTTTTTACCCTTCCCCTGGTTCAGCAAAAGCCACTTGACTCTATTATATACACTATACAGTTTGGCTTCAGCTTACTAAAGATGCCTAGAATGAATAAACATTTCATTACAAGAAAAGCACACACGTCACCCACTGTAACTTATCTCACTCATTCCTTTGCATTTTCAAATTTTCCCTCCAATATCAGACCTTAGATCACAGATTTCAGATGTCAGGTATCAGATGTCAGATTTCTGAATCCAACAACTCATTTAATGCTTTGATTACTCCAAATCAAGACAATGCATTGACTTTGCTCTGCTCTTGTCCACAGCTGGATTCTACTTCTAACTAATTATCTATGATATATTAATATAATTTCCTTCTTTATTGTGTTTATTTAAGGGTTTCAATTATTTTTTATTTTTAACCACATCTTTATAAGGTACATAATGGTAAGTGAAAATATGTACACAACATTTAATATTTAAGTCAATACCAATTTATCAACCATTACTAAAATTTAAAAATGTTTGCTGTTATTGCTGTTTAAACTCAAGATTTGACACTCACTCAGCTTGCTAGCTCCACTGATGATCTACCCCTTGGGGCTGAGATTTTTCTAACAAAACCATGACTTACACCAGGCAACACCCAGGATAGTATGAAGTAAAATAATAAATAAATATTTGTTAAATGATTACTAACACTGATGCATGTAAAGTCTATGTAAAGATACCTCAAAGATACATACATATGTGTGCATCTCAAATAAATAATCTAATATCTAATACAAATATAGATTATCAAAGCAAAGCAAAAGTGTTTATAGAATCATCAAGTAAAGACTCCAACATCTGAAATTCCAACATACTCTTCACCTTCTGTGACCTTTAAAATCACACAAATTTGGGCAGAGGCATAAAAGATCACCTCCATATGTGCTCTTTGTAGAAGGTAAGAGTTTGATACTGCATCATTGTACTTTTCCTCTTGTTTTCTCCTAATACCATAGCAATCAAGATTTTATACACACACACACACACACCCCACAAGATGAATTGAACTGCTTTTCGAGTGTATTGGCCCTTTGTGTTTCATGTCACTGTTTTTGGCTCTGTCCACCCCACCTTTATACTGCGACCTTACTGCCATTAACTTGGAATGGATTGACTCTTGTTGAGTACTATAAGGTTATAAGCCAGTCAAATAGTTATCTTGGATGTAACAGTCCTGACATGCTGCATTGACAAATTTATATGGTTTAAGGATTTTCAATGTACTTGATTTCTGAAGGCCAGCAGGACACTATTTTGTGAGAAATTGGAGGTGGACAAAATTAGGATAGCTCACAAAAGAATCTTAGTAGCAGATAAACTCTGGCTGGCTGGCTCCCCCATGCCATTAAGACACATGTATGGAGCCCTCTAATGTGTATTTTGTAAAAAAAAAAAAAAAATATACCAAGAAGTTGGGCAACAGTGGCTCACGCCTCTAATCCTAGCTACTCAGGAGATTGAGATCTGAGGATCACAGTTCAAAGCCAGCCTGGGCAGGAAAGTCCATGAGACTCTTGTCTCCAAACCAGAAGTGGCTCAAGAGGTAGAGCACCCAGGCCCAGAGTCAAGACCTATGACTGACCAAAAACAAAAAAAACAAATATATATACCAAGAGCTTTCTAGTTCTGCAACATATTGAATTCATAGAACTTAAGTGAAAGGTGAAAAATCTCATTCATAAAAGATTACATTTAAGTGTGTGGCCTTCTAAAGAGGTAGAATGTACACAATAGGTATTGACAGAGGACTAAAAACAGAAGACAGGTATTCATCTGACATACAAGTTAAAGCTTATGTCTAAGCCTGGAGGAAGTTGGAAAAGTCTCCATGAACTCAGAAAAAGTCAAGTTTATTAAATTAACAAGAGCAAAATACCCGAAAGAAGAGGCTGATAGGATATTCTATCTATTGGGACATTGTGTGTGTGTGTGTGTGTGTGTGTGTGTGTGTGTGTGTGTGTGTAAGGAATGAACTGTACAGTGAAAGGTTTATAAGGCAAAACTAAATAATTAACCATTCAAATTCCATATGCTAGATATCTTATGAAGCAGATTGTACCAGATTGCTTGTAGGCTCCCTTCAGAACATTTTTTTTTTGGTAAATGTCTGCCTATTTTCTAGATGAGGGAAATGGAGCTTATATATGTAAGTAATTTGCCAGAGTTCATTGCAATATAACCTTGTGCAGTTTAATGATTGCAGCATGAGCTTGTGCAGTTTGATGATTGGTGAACTCTATGCCAGCTCCTCCTATCAGATTGCCAGCCCTATGTGGCTGATCCAAGACTGTTTTTCCTCATTACTCATCCTCTGTAATAGGCAGATAAAGGGCACTCAATGTGTGTTTGTTGAATGTTGAATGTATCCTGTTATGAAGTTAGATCCAGCTGGCTCAATCCTAAATTAGTCAATTTTCAGTACCAAATTAAAATATAAGGAATGACAAATTAATAATCACAGGGCACTTTATTTAATTAATGACACTCAACTTATTAAGGTAAGGATGTTGAAGGACAAGAAAATTCATTCAAGGGAATTCTTCCTGCAAGCTATGAAACTAATAGCAGAATTTTCTTTCTAAAATCAATTAGATTAGTGTTGGAAATAGTACAGAAACCTAAGCTGTGTGCTTTCTAGATAGTAAACTCATGACATATTTTCTGTAAACACTCGATTTGTAGAAATTTTGAAATGATATTAATCTTATTTACTATCTAAGATATTTGAGAATTGGTGTTTTGATAGAAATTAAAATACAAGTTCAATTTGTGAAGCAAGCTCCATTATGACTTATCTTTGCAGGTAGTATGTTTTAAATGAAATAAGTAATAAAAAAAGAGTATTTCTGTCAAATAGTAATAGTGATGAAGAACCTTTATAAATGAACCTCATCACATCAAAAGTTAGAATTCAGGGCCCGGCGCTTGTAATGCTAGCTACTCAGAAGGATGAGATCTAAAGATCATGGTTCAAAGCCAACCCAGACAGAGGAGTCCATGTGACTCTTATCTCCAATTAACCACCAGCCAACAAACAAAAAGTTGAGCTGTGGCTCAAAATAGTAGAGTGCTAACCTTGAGCAAATGAGCTCAGGGATAGTGGCCACGCCCTGAGTTCAAAGCTATGACAAAAAAGCAGAAAATAAAACACAACAAAAAAGCAACCAAACAAAAAAACCAACAAACTCAGAATTCAGACCTTTGGTTTTTCCCCTAAAAAGGATTCTTTTGTTCTGATAAATTATGGAATTGTCCACTAGGCTTTTACCTGCTTGGTTGAATGAAGCTCTGTTTTATTTTTTTGCTGGTTTTTATGCCAGTACTGGGCTTGAACTCACAGCCTCACTTTTTTGCCCAAGGCTGGAACTATACCAATTGAGTCACTAATACACTTCTGGCTTTTTGTCTGGTTCACAGAGATTAGAGTCTCCAGGAACCTCAAGCCTGGGCTGACTTTGATTCTCAATTCTCAGATCTTACTTAGCCTCTTGGGTAGCTAGGATTACAGGCAGGAGCCACCAGAAACCAGTATGATCCATTTGTTTAAAAACTCAAACAGTTAGTGAGCAGGGCTTGTGAAACCAGGAGCAAAAGTTAGAGTTGACTATGGGATTTTGTGCAAACTTTTAAAAATTAATAAGCACTCTAAACAGCTGGAATCCCAGTCATTTATCTCATATCTTCCATTGTTGCCATTGGTATGAACCATAATAGAAAGACCACTGAAAATGGCACCGCACTCATTTTCTGTGGTATTCAGATAGTAACTCCATGTAAAAAGCCAGACACAAAAGATTTAAGTTATAAAATTCCACTGGACTCCCCTAGCTTCCCGATGTCTCTGATTTTTGTTTTGTTTTTAGCTTGTTCAGGGGTCATTCGGAAGTAAGTGTGAATAGCCCTGCCTTTTATCCCTTCCCAGTCATGAGGAAACCAGACATACATTATAAACTATACATGGATTCCTGGGCATCTTGCTACATTTTTCTCTTTAAGACTCTGACAAAATATTTGATGTAGTGCTTAAAGTTCATATGTTAAACTACCATGTCTTACTATTTCATATATAAAAGCAAACAGTGCTCTTCAGGGCCAATAGAACATGATTTATCTTTCTGTATTCCACAATAAATTATTTAATTCCTAAATTCTTTGAGTCCAGAGTTAAGTTTCAAAATTATGATTGAGATCTTGTTTATAATTTATCCATACTTGTCAAAGCCTTTTCCTCTCTAACAATTAACTGTTATAATATTTAACAGAAGATGGAAGATTAAATTTGGGTAGCACAATTAAATATGGCACAAGCATGTACTGCAAATCTTGATATAGGGATAAGACATTTTCTTATTTCTTCATTTGATCATGATGTGCCTATATTCTGCCAAACAATAATCCTAATGAAAACCAGAGTGCTTTTTAAGTACAAGACTCTGCCTATGGTATTTTCATTACTTCCAATAGCCATCTTAGTGACTATTATAAGTCCATCATACAGAAGAATACGTCAAGTCTTAGAGCACTGTAGCGATTGTGTACAGCTGGTAAGGATGGCTTTGAAGTCTGATCTGTACAGTATAGAGTGGTGAGGAATATGCTAATGATAGTACACTTTTATGCAGAATAATAAGTGCTGAAATGTTTCTTAGCAAAATTGCATTGCTTGAATTGCCTTTTAGGCACTAGAATTAAGATTTCCAGAAGGAAAATATCTCCCTCACCTAAAATGTACAGAAATAAGAAAAAATCTACAGCTCAAAAAGAAAAGAAGAACATAGGAGAATCAATGTATAATAAATATCATGCATTATGCTTTTCTACATGTGTCCTGCACAGTATAAATAAAACATTCCTTGGGATGTGCACTGCTTAGAAAATTTATTCGATATTGTAGGCTCCCACTACCAGTGGCTTTAACCTTAGGGTGATATAGTTGCTATTTATCTTTTAAGAAAAAAATGCAAGTATCTGTTTATTCCCTGATGCCAACCTCACTCATAGTAAATTATTTATGTACCCATTTTAATATGTATTTTGCATCTGACAGGACAACTCTCCTTAGGACCCTTTTACTGACCCACTTGACTTGATGATGGGGTAAACAATGTCACCTTCCTAGTGCACAATGAATTACAAAGAACCGGTAAAGTATACCATCCATCATGCTGGCACTAAGTAGACTTTTCAAGTAGATCTCAGATATTACAAATGCTGTTTAGACTGTTACCAGAAAGCACAAATTGGAAGCTTATACAAAATGGCCATATGATGAATGGACATGACAGCTCTGCAAAGGGAAGGTGCACGCCTCTTCTGCAAATAACCTTGTCAGAAGCAAAAGTTCCGGGGAGCTTTGCTGGCAGTCAAGACAGAATAACTTAAGAACCTATTAATGGCTCTGCTGTATAGAAATTCATGCAAACAGAATGTACTCAAAATCAAATGGGAAGGATGCCCACATTAGTAGCAACAGCCATTCAAGCCTCATTCAAATTAGGGAAATATCTGAAGCAATACACAAAATCACCAACACTCTCTTAATTATTAAACATGTAGCCTTCGGTAACCAAGTTCCACATCATATTTGCAAGACACGAACAAATATTATTCTTGCCTATACATGGTTTTAACAATCAGCATCAATGTCAAATGCGTTCTTCATGTAAATATGTAAATTAGTATGTACTTACTATAAGAGATTCATTAATGTAATTATGGAAATAGTTATTGTCCTCATTAATTTCTCAAATTATAACATTTAAATACAAGTTATTTGTCTTATTCATAGTTGCTTTTTACTTCCTTTAACATTTCCTTTGGTTTAAGAACCAAGAAAAAGAGCTGGCTGTACTCTCTCATACTGTTTTAACTAAGGGCATTGAACTTGCTAGGTAATTGTTCTACTAATAAGCCACATTTGCAGTCTCTTTCTTAGAAGGGACTGGATATTTTGAGATAGAGTTTTGAATTTTGCCAAGGCCCACACCTAGACCATAGTCTCGTTTTCTACTCTCTGCTGGTGTTAAAATTATGAGCCCAGTTTCTTGAGATGGAATCTCACAATATTGTTGCCCACTATTTTTGGAACCACTATCCTCCTGAGCTCAGCACCCACACTGCTAGGATGACTGGTGCATGCCCCCATACCCAGCTATTGGATGAGAGTCTTCCCAACACTGTGCCTTGATTGTCCTCAAATTCTGATCCCATTTTCAGTTCCTAATCAGGTAGGATTTCAGACAGAACCACTGTGCCTGATGTGTTTATATTATTGCCTATCAGAAATAGTACATGTTAATCAAATCAAATTACATGAGTACTGACCTGGAAATACTGCAGATATTTAACATTAAATTCTAATTGCAAAACATCTCAGGAACGTGCTAGTTATATACAACTCTGTATAATTCAGAGTGGGATATAACATGGAATACAACAATGCTGAAAGTTCATGTCCCAACAATTCAGTCTTTTATAAGTTAATTTGTCACTAAACTGGAACTATTACTATACCCACTGAAATGAAAACAATAGGGGTTCAGACCTCTAATCCTAGCTACTAAAAAGGCTTAGATCACCTCATTTGAGGCGATCCTGAGCAGAAAAGTCTGTGAGATTTTTATCTCCAGTTAATCAGAAAAAAAAACAATTAGAAAACCAAAAACCAGATGGGAGGTGTGGCTCATGTGGTAGAATGCCATCCTTGAGTGAAAAGGGTAAGTAGTGATATCGCAGGGCCTTGAGTTCAAGTCTCAATAATGACAGGGAAGGGGAATGAAGGGAAGGGAAGCTAATTAACTGTTAGATTGCTAGCTAACAGTAAATAAACTACAATGACAAGATTTAAAGCTACTCAGGGAAGCTTTAAAGCCCTGCATTTAACCAGTACACCAAAAAAAAAAATCTGCACCAAACCCAGGCAACAAAAACAATGTTGAGATAAAATGACAGCACACTCCTTGTCCTGTGTTTTTCATAAAGAAAGAGGAAGCATTGTGCTTCAAATCTTAAATGTGTGAATAATCACATCAATTTCCACTTCATTTCTTATGTGCATACACAAATTCCAAACACAAAATCATTTCTGTTTCTAGTCTCTCCAAATTAACATATTCAAATTGGTCTTTGAAATCATAAATGAAACCTACTCACAAGATATGGACTAAGGACACTGCAATCACATATTCAACACCTTTGAATTGAATTGTTCTAACATGTTTTCACTTTCAAGCTATGATAAGGCAAGGCCTGGGAAATGCAAATCTCCCTTACTTTCCCTGGCACCTCTACACCTGGGAACATTTAGTGGTTACTTTGGGGCATTGTATCTTGACAGTGAGCTCAATTTAGATGAAAGCTGTTGTTTTCTAATTTCATTTCACTGTAAATGACAGAGACAAATGATCATATCACCTGGAGAGTTCCTTTGGCAGAATAGGCAGCGTAGGAGTAGAGCATGTTTTGGCTGTTGTCTTTTCTGTCTTCTTGGTTGCAAGGCTGGCCAGAAGGAAGGAAGCACTGACCACTGGGGATCAGGGTCACAGTGCTGGGGGAAGCGCCAGGCAGACTCAGCAGCACAGAGTAATTGACAAACTGCACATCTTCTAGACCCAACGAAGTCCAGTGAGTCTTAATTCTCTTTGAAATGTCTGTGTCATCCTCACTTGGATAAAGTTGTACCAAGTTCCTGAAAGGCATTTTAAAAGCCAGATTAAAATAAGACAACAACACAAAGGAACCAAACCTTCATTCTTTGGAGGTGTACCTGCTTGCAATGTAAACAGTTGTCCATAGATGCAATTGTATGGTGAGAGATGGGTAGGAAAAAATTATACCACAAGTTCACACTGTATGAATAGGGATTTCTGTAAATTTAAGCAAGATGATGAAGGATTTAGTGATTGATTATTTATTGTTATTATTATTATGTGTGAGCGTGAGAGTGCAAGGAAAAGAGAGAGAGAAAGAGAGAAAGAGAATTGGTTTGAACTCAGGACCTTTCACTCTTCTTTACTTTTTTCACACAAAGCTAGTGATCTACCACTTGAGCTATACCTTCACTTCTTTGTTCTGGTTAATTATAGTCAAGAGTCTCACAGACTTTTCTGCCCAGCCTGGCTTTGAGCCACAATCCTCAGGTATCATCAGCCTCCTTAGTAGTGGGATTACTGGTGTGAGCCACCAGCACCTGAGTAAATTATTTCTCAAGTGAAGAGCTAATAAAGTACCATGAGTCTGCAGAGAAGAGACCTCTCTAACAGAATTGCTGTGGGAAGAGAAGAAGTAGCCACCCCAGGGATCAAGGAGTGTCATGGGGCCAAGTGAACCTGTGACACAGCAGGGCATCATCTTCATAAGCAAATTTCACCAACTCACAAAGTCGGGGCCACATTTTCTCTTAAGGGTGGAATTTAGGAGGAAAGTAAAAGTCAGACAACTGGAATATGTAAGTGTATTTAAAAAAAAGAAAGAGGGAATAAACTAAGGCAAAACCAGCCCAACCAATACATGAACTGAGGTCCTCCTGCAAAAGGGAAAAATGGTCAATATAAACCATGCAAAAAATATTCAATATCCTTGGCCATACAAGAAATGTAGATCAAAATACATGAAAATTTTATCTCACTCTAGTCAGAATGACCATCACCAAGGAAAGAACAATAATAAATACTGATAGGGATGCAGGAAGTAAAGAAAATTCTACATACGATTTATGCAGACTGAGAATGTAGATTATTGAGGCCACTATAGAAATCAGTAGAAAGTTTCCACAAAAATTTGAAATACAGACCAACTACAGATCCTGCTATGCCTCTATAGGCATATATCTCATGAACAGTAAGTCAAAATATGTGCACATTCATGTTTATTCAGCACTATTCACAATAGCTGAGCTATGGAATCTACCTTAGTTGCCCATCAATGGATCAAAGAATAGTATTCATCCATGAAGAAGAATGAAAAATATCATTTGCAGAAGAGGGGATGGAACAAGAGATCATCATGTTGTGTGAAAGGCAGACTCAGAAAGAGGAGCACTTTATCTTTTCTCCCCAATGCAGAATCTACATGGCCCCAAGAGAGGATAGGGATGTAAATGAGGACTATTTGGAGAAGGACTAACATTAGTGGCGAGGGCAGATAGGGGGGAGGATGAGGGTGAACATAGCCAAAGCACATTACGTGCATATATGAAATTATCATGGTGAAGCCCATTAAAAATATTTTGTATTAAATGTTTGAGATTCTTTCAGCTTTCAATAGCTTTTATCAGGTATTCTGAAGGATAAATAACTTCTAAAATATGTCCAATTTTTCCTTATTGTAGACAATACTCCACTGAAACTTTTATTCATATTTTTTAATTGAATAGATAAAATAGAACTCGTTTTTAGGTAATATGTAAGAGCTTCTGTTCTATAAGGCATGCAATGGCACAACCAGAGGGAAAAGATCCAAAATATTAAAAATAATTCTTGCTCACTAACCCAGTAAAATTCTTAATGGGAATTAAAAAGCTTTTCATTTTCAATATGTGGTTTTACAATAAATAAAATTGTAATGTTAATACACATAATTTCTAATATGTGATCTTTTTCAAATCATGAAATTTTGCTCATTTACTTCTAAGAGTTTTATATCTGGAGAAAGAAGAGGTAGAGCAAGTATATCAGAAGGGATGTGGAGGACAGGAATACTCAAACGTGGGTATCTACTTTTACATTTGTACATGTATAGAGGTATACATGTACATCTATACAAGTATATATGCAATGACAAGCACATAGATTTGGGTCTGTCTGGGCTCCAGAACCTACCTATCTCAGGAGCCTCTTGGTCCATATTTGCAATGAAGTGTTTTTTTCCATTAATGCATGTTATCACATGTTAATACCAACAGTGATAAGTTGCTGCAATTATTCCTCTAGGATTTCATAATAATCATTTATTTTCTCTTCTTTATTAGCATTGAGATGAACTATCATGAGGTTACATTATCAAGACTATGACCTGTATTGTTATGAGATGAAAGCTCAGTTTGGGAGCATATATGTCATCCTTATATAAAGTACCATTGAATCTTTATCAGATAGTTGTGATCTGAATATATGAATACTCCAAAATTTGTATGTTGAAATCCTAAACACCAAATGGATAATGCTCAAGAAAAGAAAATCATCAGACTATTAGAAGATCATCAGGCAAATTACATTAACAGTCTTAAAGAAAAGGTCAGAAGGAGAACTTTTATTCTTTCATAACATAAGTGCAAAATATAAATTTATAACATAAATATTATAGTGGCTGAGGGCTCTAATCTCAATGTTTGGAAGGCTGAAGCAGCACTATCATGAGTTTGTGGCCAGTTTGGTTACAGAGCAAGACACTCTCTCACAAAATAAAAATCAGAACCACAAAAATCAAATGAGACAAATATATAATGAACCCCTTGTAAGCATGTAGCTATTTTGCTTAGAATGTGAGCAATAAATTTCTGTTATTTCTAAGTTGCCCTATATAAGGATTTCTATCATATCCTGAACAGATGATGGTAGCTATCAAGAATCTGGTGAGTATTACTAGAAAAATATGACTTAAACTATTTTTCTCTATTTCTACTATAAAGGAACAATATTCAGTTATTCTACGGAACATTCTACTAAACTCTTATAAGTATAGCCTTTTTCTTTGCTCTATTTTCTGTGTAAAATATTTGTTATAACCAGGTGTCAATGGCTTACACCTGTAATCCCAGCTACACAGGAGTCTGAGTTCTGAGACATAGTTCTAAGCCAATCTGGGTAGAAAACTCTTTGAGATGCTTACCTTTAACTGCCAAAAAGCAAGAAGTGGAGCTGTGACTCAAGTGGTAGAGTATTAGCCTTGAGCACAAAAGCTCAGAGACAGCACCCAGGCCCTCAGAGTTCAAGCCCCAGGACTGGAAAATATAATTGATTGCTAGCAAATAATGAAAGTTCTGTTACTTTCTCTCTCACTATTTATAAATTTTATTTTTATAATTTCTGATTATATGCATACATAATATATTATAATTAAGCTTAGACCCCCAAAAGTTGTTTACTGAAATATTTAATCAGATGTGCTGGTGACTATCACTCTATTGTGCTATACATGTCAGAATGAAAGTATTCCTCTTTTCTGGTGTTAAGACATGCTTTACCATTGTTATGGATCATAAAAGAAAGCCTGAGGCATTTAAAAACAATCCTCTTTTCTTTTTTTATTGTAAATCACATTAGTAGATTTCTTTTTTCTTTTTTCTTTTCCTTTTTTTGGTCAGTTGTGCGGCTTGAACTTTGGGCCTATAGCTTTTCCTCAGCTCTTCAGCTCAAGGCTAGCATTCTGCATTTTGAGCCACAGCACTTTTTGTTTTCTGGATGGTTTATTGGAGATAAGAGTTTCACAGACTTTCCTGTCCAGGCTGGCTTTGAACCTCTACACTCAGATCTCAGGCTCCTGAGTAGCTACGATTAAGTGCTTGAGTCACCAGCAGCTGG
The DNA here is from genome assembly GCF_000151885.1 of Dipodomys ordii. Classification (NCBI taxonomy): domain Eukaryota; kingdom Metazoa; phylum Chordata; class Mammalia; order Rodentia; family Heteromyidae; genus Dipodomys; species Dipodomys ordii. Next base: position 14,568,053 of record NW_012267246.1, on the reverse strand, counting down.
CACATTAGTAGATTTCTAGTGCTAATTAAACCTTTCATTTCTAAAATAAAAGCTCCATAGAATAGAATGTGTACTAACTGAAAATACTTTGTGATTTAGTTTGTCATTATTTTGTGTATGGTTTTTACATCTAATTTTAAAAGTAGTTGCTATGTAATAGTAAATACTTTCAGAACCATTCCTCCTTTTAGATTTAAATGAGTCAACCCTCCTAACGTGAAGTAGAGGTTTTTCCTTTTGACCTCCAGTCTGAGAGAAACTGTGAGAAGATTTGAGAGAGAAGTTAGCATTTTTCTAGAAATTGTTCCATACTGAAAATCCTCGGGCTAGAATTTAGGAAAAGCTTGTTTAGTTTGCTTGCTCACAGATACCATGATGTCTCCAATCTCCTGAATAGCTGGGATTAAAAGTGAGAGGTACCGGACCACACACAATTTGTATTCTCATCCTGAATTAGAGTGCTTTTGTTCATTGTTCTTGGTGCAGGCCACAAATTCTCAAATTTTCAGATTTCTGGTTTCATCATTTGCCTAATTATTCCTCATTGTATTTTGTTTCTTCTATTAATTCCTCTTCCTTTTTTTGAGTTCAAATTAGTCTATTGGTATAAAAAAATCTGTATATATTGAGAATTATATTATCTATTTCAAAATATTTTCACCAAACCGAAATAAACTACCTTCTAATAAGATGTGGTTTCTTTTCAAGTATTGATTGCTGGATTCACAACTTCCAGGAGACATTCTGGAAAAGCAATTAGAAGTTGTGACCTCACCTGCTCCCTCACAGATGTGTAATGGTAATTTTTGCTCAAAATTGATCAATGTGCTATTATTTGTCACATAATCTCAGCTACCAGAGATCACATTACTTAAATCTCCTGTACTGTGATTATGATTGGATTCAAGCATATGAGAACATCTTTACAGCAAGCTAACATAACCAATAGATCGATATAAAGCATGCATCTTTCTGCTAGAGGTATGGAGAAGTACCAGCCATAAGCAAGAACACTGACCAAGAATGAGGTTTTAAATTGAAGCTCCCTGAAAGAATGACAAATAAATTATTGACCATATCAATCATATTACTTATTTTTTATTAATTAATGAGCAAGCAAGACATGTATCCTCATAGATGATGACAAATATTTTGAATACACTTGATTACATAGACATCACTTCTTAGAATGACTGGACAAATTGATCTTTTATGTATATGTGCTAGTCCTGGGACTTGAATTTAGAGACCTAACACTTTCTCTTAACTTTGTCACTCATGACTGGTGCTCTTCCACTTGAGCTACTCCTTGCAGCTTTTTGCTTGCTAATTGGAGATAAGAATCTCTCATATTGTCTGTTCTATCTGGTTTTGAAGCAGGATGATCAAATCTCAGCCTGCTGAGTTGGAAGGATTACTTTGAAGCCAGCAACACTTGGTTGAAACATTTTTTCTTAACTACTACTTCCTCATCCTCCCCATCATTCTTCTTACGGTTGTTACCTGGTGTGTTGTTTCTTCTTCCTTAATTTTTTTTTTTCTCTTTTTTTATTGTTGTTTTTTTTTTTTTTTTTTTTTTTTTTTTTTTTTTTTTTTTGTCGTTGGTGTTGCTTTCTGTGGGTGGGTGGTGTCTGTCCGTTCTTTCTTTCGCTGCTGGTGCTTTCTCTCTTGCTTTCCCGTGCGTGTTCCTTCCTTACATACTTTTTGTTTCAACCTTGTTTTTTTTGAATATGTACTTATTCATTCCGTTTCTTTATTATTTACATGATTGGTTGGGTCTATTTTTTCTTATTGGTTAGTTTCAGTTAGTGTTAACATGGCTGTATTTTCCTTGAGAATTTCCACATTTTTCAAACTTTTTCTCATAGTAACCATTTGGGGATTTATGGTGAAGGGTTTTGATATAATTAGGCAGCTAGCTATATTAAATGTGAAATGTGATTAAATAATCTCCATTTATTAATTTCAGAGAATGTGGTGAAAATAGGAGCGTGTCATCCAAAATCAAAAAGCAATTATTTAAAAGAGAGTTTTCTTCATACTTAATGTTTAAATGAAGGGTTTCTGTGGGCCAGTAGTTCTGGCAGGCAGCATAATGAACTGTCATGCCTGAGACTTGAATTTGAAAGTGACTTTGGCATTAATGTTTCATTGGCCAATGGAGACTGGAACTAGAAGTATTTTGGCTTTGCTAGACAGAATTCTGTTTATATCAGTGTTCAACACTTGCTACTGGATGAGCCACAGAGCACCACTGATGTCAGAGTTGGGGGAACCAGTGCATGTAGTTTTCCTAGTGGCAGAGGTAATGCCAAGAATAAACTAAATAAATGGGCAAAAATAAACATTTAAAGAAAGACACTAATAATACACAGTGGGAAAATCAGCATATTTACTAATAGCCAATAAGATTTTATTATGCACATACATGACAATGGATATACACATTAATATTTTTCCATTTGAAATTTCTCATACACTTAAAATTCAAAAGTTCCTGTAGGGTTATTATTTGACTTGAGATCCAACCTAATAAAAAGGTGTGAATTGTTGAATAATATGCATATAAGAGGTTTAACAACTATAACATTAACTCAGTTTTTTATTTCTTAATTAGGCTTAAAGTTTTTAAGCTAGAACACACAGTACAGCTCTACCATACATAATCAGAAGTTATGATAAAGGAAAAACTGAACCCGATGACCTTTTCCCTGCCATACAACAACTCTTGCTATGCCAAATGAAACTATTATTCATTGTTCTATTACTTCTAGTTTCTAAAATGACATTCAAATCAAAATGTTGTGTTTAATCTTCACACAAATCTATGCTATAACTACAACCTTACAGATAAGAAAATTGAAAACCAGATAATACAATCAACATGTAAAATGAGCTAAGTAAAATACCAGAATTTTATTGTATTGCATTTCTACTTAGGTATAGAGTCCCAATCTTAACTGATTGCTAAACCAAATAAAACTGTTGAATGTAAGAAAAGACAGCATCTGTGCAAAATAATTGAAATGAAGAGCTGGGGATTTGAGCTAGCAATCCGCTGTTGCCAACCTTGGGGTCTTTAACTTGAGATTTTTATGCTATTGAAAATTGAGACTTAAGGAAATTAATATGCTATTTCTGGTGTACAAATTTCAGAGTTTGAGCCAAGCAGCAGAAGCTTAGGCCTGTAATGCTAGCTCAGGTGTCTGAGAGCTGAGGATGGCTGTACAAAGCCAGCCTAGGCAAGAAAGTCCATAACTAACAAAAAAGTCCAATAATAAGAAAGTCCAATAACTAACAAAAAAGGAGAAAGTAGAACTGTGACTCGAGTGGTCACCTCGAGTTCGTCCCCAAGGATATGCATGCACATATAACAACAACAAAATATCAAAGTTTGAGAACTGTCTGAACAAGAAAGATATTAATTTTTGATTATATTATTTAAAAAAATTAGTACAGAATGAGATTATCTACACTGTTTCTCAACACCCTCCTTTCTGCTTTATCAGTAGTCAGGCATGTGATGTTCTGCTTGATATTCAACCAGGAATTAATTTGATATGTAAGCCAGAGTTACATTCCACCTGACAGTAATGCAAACTTAATGTAGAAAAACTGCAATATCTAGTATATGTACGAGTCAAGCAGAAAAGGTCAGATAAGGTGATGTTAGGAAAATGAACCCTAAGATATGTATTTAAATTTTTTTCTTTCATGCATTTGTTTCTAACGCATTTATAAAATTATTTCTTTGTTGTTTTGTATGTCCCTCCCCACAGTATAACCCCTGCTTTCA
>NW_012267246.1:14521494-14555471 GCF_000151885.1 Dipodomys ordii | reverse complement strand
AGGAGGAGGCTACAATGCTTGATAAGAAATGTACTCATTATCTTGCCCATGTAATTGTAACCCCTCTGTACAGTATTTTCACAATAAAAAATAAAAAAGGCCTCCACATAGCGCTCCCCTATGACCCAGCAATCCCACTTCTAATATTTACCCAAAGGATCACAAACAAGGCTATACTAAAGCTACCAGCACAACTATGTTTATTGCAGCATTATGTACAATAGCTAAGATATGGAAGCAACCTAAATGCCCCTCAGTAAATGAATGGATCAAGAAAATAGAATTCTATGCCTCTATCAGAAAGAATAACACTGCCCCATTTGTTAGGAAATGGAAAGACTTAGAAAAAATTATATTAAGTGACATAAGCCAGGCCCAAAGAAACATAAATCCCATAGATTCCCTTGTTTGCAATGCCCAGTACATGTCTACGACAAACAGAGAATGCTAGGTACATATGACCTTATGAGAAAATATTAAGCAAGATAGGGACACAAAGGTTCTTTTCTTTCTTGCTATTGTATTTAATGTACTTATAATATGCTAGGTGATTCTTTTGTTTCTTTAGTTCCTTTTGTAAGTTCTTCCCCCATGGTATAACCCCTGTTATCACTGTATTTGATTCCGGTGTTCTGCATCTTGTATATACATTTTTTGTAATTTGGGGAGGGGAAGGGGTATAGTGGAATACTTAAATGGGGATGCAGGTTGACCCATTGTGGCGATGAGATATACAGGACACTATGTTGAAAATGAACTTTACAATGTTGGGGGTGGAGGAGGGACGTGTTGGGGAGGTGGGAGGGAGGTGATGGTGGGGGAAAATCAAAGGAGGAGATAACAATGCTCGATAGGAAGTATACTCACTACCCTACTCATGTAACTGTAACCCATCTGTACAGTATCTTTACAATAACAAAAGGGAACACGTTTATAACAAGTATAAATTAAAGGATTTGCCAGAAACTTCTTACAAAAGCTAACAACACTTTGACACTGAAAGATGTCAAGATTATGCAAAATGAAAATATTATCAATTCCTCTTTATACATATGAAGGTAAAATTTTAAATAATATATTCATAAAATATACCTATATACGAAGATAATTACATTAGGACAAAGTGTATTTTCCTTTAGAATGTAAGGTTGGTTTCACTTTTGAAAAATCAGTTAATCAAATATATAGCTTAGATAAAAAAAGGAAAAAAGAGATTGTTTTTACAAATTTAGACAAAAGCAATGCAATTCATTATGTTTCCAATATGAAAAATGAAACCTTTATAAGAACAAGAATATAAATGAACTTCCTTTGCCTAAAACAAGTAGAAATGTCTAAAACAAAATAACAAAATTCAAAACTCCCTGCTGTGAAAAAAATGAAGCAAAAATATCCACTATCACTATCAAAATTTTATCTACACTGGAAATCCTAGCTAGTGCCATAAAGCAAAGTTTAAAAAAATAGTCTACTATTTTAAAGGGAAGGAATAAAACTATCTACAGTGTTATAATAATTGTGTATACAAGATTAAAATAATGCTAAATTCCTTGAATGAAAAAGTAAAGTTAGCATGTTCATTTGATAGAATTCAATATATGTTTTATGATAATCAATTATTAACATGTTTAAGAAACATTATCATTTGCAATAGCATTTTTTAAATTAAACAATCCTCTTGAAAGATGTTTAATGTTACTGGCCAGGCTTGGTAGCTTACACCTGTATGACAAACTATGTAGGAGACACAGATAGGAGAATCATGGCTTCAGCCTAAATGTCTGAGATTCTACCTGAAAAATAAATAAAGACAAAAAAAAGGAGGTAGGCTCAAATGACAGAAAGCTTTCCTTATAGGCAAAGACCCTGAATTTGAGCCTTAACCACAAAAGAAAAAGGAAGGAAGGCAGGAAGAATTGAAGACAAAATGAAAGCTACAAATTCTTATTGAGATAAATGAAGAATCTGGACAATTAGAAAGATATGGAATCTTCAGTATTGAAGTGACTAATATTGCAAACATTTCAATTCTTACCCATAATTGACTTGGCATTGTACTGTAAAACAACGGAGTAGAAACCAAGTATAGAGATGATTTAAGCAATTAAATGATCTCTGAGGCCTCAAAGGAGACATAAATGTAAACAGGATCAACAAAAAGGAAGAATATTCTTTTTTTTTTCTTCCCCGGTAGTGGGGCTTGAACTCTGGGCCTGGAAACTGTCCCCCATCTCTTCAGCTCAAAGTTAGTGCTCAACCACTTGAGTCACAGTGCCACTTCCAGCTTTTTCTGTGTATGTGGTGCTGAGGAATCAAACCCAAGGCATCATGCATGAGAGACAAGCTCTAACACTGAGCCACCTTCCCAGCCAAAGAGAATATTCTTATTCTCTTGAGTAGAAAATCAAATTATGATAGAAAAAATAACTAGCTTTCACTGAAATGAAAAAGAAATGATCTTTGATCATCAAAAATTACTGACCACCTGTAGACCTCACACTTCAAAGGCTGAGATAGGAAGATCTCAGGTTTGAGGCTAATCTGGGGTACACAGGGAGACCTCACCTCAAGAAGACGTGACCCAGCAATCCCACTATTGGGTATTTACCCGAATGATCACAAACAAGACCACACTAAAGCAACCAACACAACTATATTTATTGCAGCATTATTTACCATAGCTAAGATATGGAACCAACCCAGATGCCCCTCAGTAGATGAATGGATCAAGAAAAAGTGGTACATATACACAATGGAATTCTATGCCTGCATCAGAAAGAATGACACTGGAAGACTTGGAAAAAATTAAATTAAATGAAATAACCCAGGCCCAAAGAAACATAGGTCCCATGGTTTCCCTTATTTGCAATAACTAGTATATGTCTAAGACAAGAAGAAAAGGTCAGATAAGTTGATGTTAGGTGAAATGAACCTCAAGATAAGGACTCAAATGTTTTTTCTTTCTTGCTTGCTATTGTTTCTAACATATTCATAAATGATTTCTTTGTTGCTTTGTATGTCCTTCCCCTATGGTATAACCCCTATTTTCACTGTATTTGATGTTGGTATACTTTGGGGAAGAGAAGGGAAAAACAATTTTTTTTTTAAACAGGGATACAGGTGGACCCATTGCAACAATGAGATATTCAAGATGCTATGTTGAAAAACAAACTTTACCACTTTGGTGGAGGAGGGCGCAAGGGGTGTGCTTGGGAGGACAGGAGGAGGGGAGAGATGGGAAGGGATGGGAAGGGGAAACAAAGGAGGAGGCAACAATTCTTGATAAGCAATGTACTCATTAACTTGCTCATGTAATTATAACCCCTCTGTATGCTATTTTCACAATAAATATTCCCATTATTAGGAAAATATTTGTATGTGTTTAGGGTACATATATGTACCAAATAATATAGAGATAGCCAGAGATAAACGAAAGGACAACCTAATTTTCAAAATGGATTACAATTTAAGATGATCCCTGAGAAAACAGAATATTCAAATTTCAGATCACTATTTGGATATGTGTCAAAGTAATTAAGATATTAATTAAAAACAGTGACTTCTTAGAAACACAAACTTTCATAACCAACATATTTTAAAAATCAAACCTATTAAATACCACACAAAATGTGGAATGAATGAATCATGTTCCTCTTGCAAATAAAATATACTATACCAACAGAAATTCATATATATGTACTTCAGAAGCCATTTACTAGAATAATAACATTATTCATAACAAGTAAACTGCAGAGATGACTGAATTATCCATAAATAACATAATAAAGCCCGTGTACTCATGGCTCATGTCTGTACATAGTTACTCAGAAGGCTGAGATCTAAATATTCTGATTCAAAGTCAGCCCAGGCAGAAAGTCCTTGGGATGCTTATCTTCAATTAATCACCCTCAAAACAGAAGTTCTGTGGCTTAAAGTGGTAGAGCGGTGGCCTTGAGTATAAAAAGCTCAGGGACAGTGCTCAGGCCTGAATTCAATACTCATGACTGACAAAAAGTGGTAAAAAGAAAGAAAGAAGGAAGGAAGGAAGGAAGGAAGGAAGAAAGAAAGGAAGGAAGGAAAGAAGGAAGGAAGGAAGGGTGGGAGGGAGGGAGGGAAGGAAGGAAGGAAGGAAGGAAGGAAGGAAGGAGGGAGAGAAAGAGGGAGGGAAGAAAGGAAGGAAGGAGGGGGGAAAGGATGGAGAGAAGGAGGAAAGGAAGGAAGGAACTTAGGAAGGAAGGAAGGAAAAAAAAGAAGAAAGGAAGGAAGTTAGGAAGGAAGGAAGGAAGAAGAGGAAAGAAAGAAGGAAAGAAAGAAAGGATGGAAGGAAGCAAGCAATACTATAGAGAGATGATGTGGGTGAATGAATATATCCAACAACACAGATAAATTTTACAGACATAACATTGAGTGAAAGAAATCAGACCTAATTAAACATGTACTTTATAATCCCATTTATATAAACTAGAAGATAGAGTGAGTCAATACTAATAAATGGGACACATTTGTACTAGTTAAGGAATTTGGAAAATTACAATTACCTCATCATGACCATCAAGGGCTATGATTGCTCAGAGGGCATTAAACAACTCATTCTAGGATGGACATGCTGTGTAATATTTTTGACTTTGTGATACATATATTGAAGTCTTTCTTCTTTTTTAAACCCATGGATTTACAGTAAGTAACATATAATCATCTTCTATGAAAAGAATTACTTGGTTTTAATAACTTGCAAAGTTATATAATACCTGAAATAACTAAACATGGTTTTAGGGGTTATGTATATTTTACAAAAAAGTTATAAGATCATTTCTTGTATTGTGTGTGTAACACTAGTAGGGCTTGAACTCTAATCCTCATGCTATTTGCTTGGCTCTTTCACCTAAGGGTACCTTACTATTTGAGCCATACATTTACTTCTGGATTGTTACTTATTTAGTCCTTGATCCTCAGATCTCAGCCACTTCAGGTGCTAGACATTTATAGCATGAGTCTCTCAACTTCATTTCTTAAAATAACATCCTGCTTTAAGGATGCTTCCCTTTTGCACAATTTCAGAATTTAGAACTAAAAAAAAATCTGGTGAAAAAATGAAGTATATCATAATAATTTCCAGAATTTTAAAATGTAAAAAATAAGTCTGTTAAATAAACAAACATGTATGCTGCCTTGTCCTTTTCTTAATCTCTATATTCTCTCCCTTTGTGTGTGTGTGGGGGGGGGGGCTTCTAAATGTACAAGTAGAATAAATTCCTCTCATTAGAAATCTATCAATGCAAACCCTAAGTAAAAAAATCAAAATCCTCATACATTTTTCCATGAAAATGAATTAATTCCTTGGAGTTATAACACTAAATATTTGTTTTGCTCTTTGAGGGTATGAATTCATGCACATTTTCATGATTGTCATTACTTAGCACAAGAGCACATGATGGTTGACAGTTACAGCCAGAGGTCTGAGTTTCCCAGGGGCCAGGCATTGTTCTTTAATCAGACCTACCGTTCATCTCAGAATTCTATTGAACTCCACTATAATGGAAGAAATAAGTACTAACCAAGCAAAGTTTGCTAATTGCTATGTTGAGCTTTTCTGTTTCCCAAGGATGGCAAGCAGACTATTTTTATATTGTTTAAAAATATACACAGAGATTTCCCAATTAAATGATGCTGTTTGGGAGTACTTGAACTAATTTTTGATGGATATGAAATTAACTGAACAAAGCATATCCTCTGGACCCTAAGAATGGGACACAACACAGAGTTGCTTCTTTTGCTGCTATTTTCAGAAAATAAAACTTTTAGTGAGGGCTGCAAATGAACTGAACTCACACTGTTGCTGATTCTCTCAGGAAATTAAAATATCACTATATTCTTAGTTCTTTTATATCTGTATTTTGGACACATGAACCTAACTAGGTTATATTCAACACATGCTAACCAGAGGTAATTGAAGAAAAAAAGTTATTCTTCTTCAAAAAATACACTGTACTCCTTCATGTAAACCCAAAATTGACAAGCATGTACACAAAATACTTAAACAAGTGTGAATCAACGTTTCTACCTTGGTTTTTCACTACTTTGTCTTTTCTTATCCCTTTTTCTCCTCCTTCCCTTCCTCTTTCTCTTCCTATTCTCCCCCTTCTCCCCTCACTTCTCCCCTCCCCTTCTCCTCCTTTCCTCCTCCCCCATTCTCCTCCCCTTGTCCCCTTCCCCTCTTCCCTTTTCCTTCCACTTCCTCCTCTTCTCCTCCTCTCCCTTCTCTTTCTTCTTCCTTTACTTTTTCTCCAAAGGGGTGCCAATGCTGTACTGGGAAGTGAACTTGGGGCCAGAGCATTGTGCTTAGCTTTTGCTCAAGGGTTGCATTCTACCACTTAAACCATTGTCTCACTTGTGGCTTTTTACTGGTTAACTGGAGATAAAAGTCAAATGGATTTCCTGCTTGCTCTGGGCATCAAACCTCGATCCTCAGTATCAATTACCAGCTCTTCAGCGAGGATTGCAACAATGAACCCCTGGTATCCAAGAGTCTTTATTTTTTTTTAAACTTATGTATGTATGTATGTAAAGATTTGATCTCACTAGTCTAGAATTATTATATCATTGTTATCTGTGGTCACTGTATTATGCAGTATACACACAAATCTTTGGCTCCTATCTAACTGTATCCTGTCTAACTGTACCATTGAGCCATCCTTCTTGGTTCTCCTCCACCTCAAATCTTCCCTAAATCCAGTTTCACTCTCAGCTTGGAAGACCAACTGTTAGATTCTACTTAGAAGTAATAACCTGTAGTGTTGCCTGGCTTAGTTCATGTGAGTCAATGATACCCATTTCCAATCTTGTTACAAACAACAGAGTGTCATTTATGTGTGAATAGAATTAAATTGCTCATATGTACCAAGTTGTTTCAAACCATTCATCAGTTGTTAGACACACAGGCTATTGCCATCTACTGATTCTTGTGAATAGGGCTATGATAAACACATAGAGTTACCTACATTTCCCTCTAGGTATGGTTTCCTTTAAATATATACCCAGGAGTGGGATTGGTATGTTACTCCCTCCCTCCCTCTCTCTAAGCTTTTTCTTCCTGTCCCCACCCATGAGTTTTATAGTACATTTTGAACATATTGTCTAGTGAGTATCATTATTGCATTGATAAACCCTTTGTCCCACCATTTCTGCCCTTCCCAAAGACAGATTAAACAAACTTGATCTGTGTCACGCTTTCTATCATTCTCTTCTGCCATCTATCTCAGCACCACCCACACTCTCAAGTTGTCTAATTCCATCTTTACTTGTTTAGGTTGAATAACAATGCTCATGGAATTGGTTTCCTTCCACATGCTTACCAATGTTTGTTATTTTATTATTTTTAAACTGGCAGTTATAGCAGCAGCATGGGATTCCATAGATGTATCCTAACACTGCATTGGAATGAACTCCCCCACCTCCATTCTACACCCCACAACCTTTCCTCTATGAAGTAAAGTCCATATGTTTTCTTCTTGAAAGCAACCATTGGTATTGCTGTGATCATTGTGATATAGTGATTTTGATTGGCACCCCCTGAAGATTGAGGATGAGGAGCATTTTTATATACCATTTTACCCATTTGTAAATGTTCTTGTGTGAGATGTATATTTGTTTTTATTTCTTAAATCAATTTGGGGGAGATTCTAATATAATCTATCATTCCTTTGATACATATATGAACTGGAAATACTTTCCTATAAATTTTTCTCTGCATTTTATCTGTTGTTCCATTTGGTGTGAAGAAGTGTTTCAGTATGATGTAATCTCACTTGTCTATTTTTTGCTTTTGTTTCCTGCATTGTTTTGTTCTTGTCCAAAAAAATATCCTTGTTGATTTCCAGTGTCCTAAAATATGCACCTCTCTGTATTCTTCAAAGTGTTTTATAATTTTCAGGGCTTACTTCTAAGTATTTCACTCATTGTGATTTACAGAGCATATGATAGGTAAGTGTGAAATTTCCTTCCAATTTTTCCAAAACAATCAAAAATACTATACTTTCTCCCTAGACGATTCTTAGCATCTTTGTCAAAATTGGGTGTAGATTTTTATCTCTCTACCCTCTTCCATTGGTCTGTATTTTTGTTCTTATTCCAATGCCAACAAAATTGCATTGATTACTATAGATTGTAATATGTTATGAAGTTTCTTGGGCTTGGCTATTGTAGATAAGGTATGAGATCTGAATGTCTGACACACATCCATCTCCAATATCATGATACTTATCACTTTATTTACATAATCTGCCTTAATTAACTAGGCTTTTTAAAATTTTTATCACCCCCAATCTAGTAAGGTAGCTATTGTAAAGAACTCTGAAGTTTGCCACAGATATTTTGCAACTATCTGCAAACAATGAGTGTTTTTATATACTCTCAAAACATTATTAAGAATATGGTAATTCAATTTGTTCAAGAAAGAGTGATGGGACTAACAATTACACCAAACAAACGGTGCACATTGGTGGCTCAAGCCTGCAATCCCAGCTATTCAGGAAGCTGATACGTGAAAATCACAGCCTGAATCCAAGAAAGTCAGAAAAGTCGTGAGACTCTTATTCACAATTAACCGGCAAGAAGCTAGAAATAGAGATGGGGCTCAAGTCATAGAGCACCATCCTTGAGTGAAAAGTCCAAGCAGGACTGTGAACACACACACACACACACACACACACACACACACACACACACACACACACAGAACAAAGCTGAATTTGGTTTTAGTCTTGACAAAATTAATGCATTTTAATTATTTCTTGCTATACTAAAAGTTAAAAAAATGACTTGACAAATCATATAAGAATCTGAGCAGTGACAGATTACTGGCAACCTAGAAAATACATTCAAGTTATCTTCTGAAAGGATGGATACAAATGACACTCAAATTATTCATACATTAAAAAAGTGACATGATGTTCCTGTCATAGAAATTAATGAAATAAATCATTTCTTTTCAAAAGAATCCCACTATACCTGCATTTCTCTCTGGGAATGTGTTTGCTTGCTGTCTAATTGTACCCATCCACTTTCTAGCCTATCTACATAATTTTTATGATTTTATTATTATTATTATGATTCCAGCATTGAATCAATAGATGGTTTCAAGTTTTTTTTCAGTGCAATAAGTATAGAGGAGTTTAGGGAAAAAGAATTCAAGAGCTTCTTTTAGAAATTAGTATATGATGATAACCAAGCCTTCCGAAGGAGGGAGGCAGGGGTTAAGTCTCCTGAAGCCCGGCTGGAAAATGGACACAACAATATTTATATGCATTATCATGTTGCTCTGACATAATCCCTTCTGATACAGTGGTTAGGGGACACTACTTGCTGAATTTCTGAGATCAGTACCCTCAGAGGCGCATTTAGTCACAGATGTAGCATAAGATGAGTATAGAGGCATGTGTTATAAACTAAAATCTAGGTCGTGTGCACATTCCAAATAACAAATATATTGGCTATTAATAGAAAATAGGTCACAAAGTTCCTGTGTAGGTTTATTATTATGGGAAAGGTCTTCATGTCCTGGGCCTAGAAGAGCAGACAGTGCAAGGGAAAAGCCATGGAGTTAGGGTACTAGTTAAGTGTCAGGCTTGTGGTTCAAGTACCAGTGTCTTATTAACGACAAATGTAACATTGTGAGAAAAAAAGACAAGGTTGTTTTCCTAATACATCTCTGATTATTGATAGAATTAGCATTAATAAGAATGATGTGTTATAATTATTCATTTCCATCTTAGAAAGCAGCTCTATTAAAACATTAGAGATTACAATGAAAACGTTTAGAAAAGTTTGGTTAATTAGATGATCCCTGATTTCAGGAACTGAAATGGAGATACTACATAGAGATAGTAATAGATTCTAGATGAAGTAAAAGACTGTCTTGGTAGCTGGAAGTCACCAGATGACTTCATGAGTTTTATATTCTCTAACTTAATATGAGAATAGAAAGCATGAATAAGCCTTGTAATTGATAGAGATTCATCACATATAACCATCTAAACAAAATCAAGCATTAAAATAGGAGAATGCAATTAATATATAAGAACAGCTGTACTCTGAACTTGCAGATCCTAAAGTTAGAACTAACAAAGACTATCATATTCTTACCAACTGCATTTTGTCATGTTATCTATGGAGTTTAAAGTTTCCAAGCTAGCAAGAATGAAGAATATTAGTTCAAATATCATTCTTAATCTCTTTACTGTCTTCAGAGTTCTGTTCACACAAGGATGTGTTTCTTGTCTCTTGAAGACTCTATAAGGGAAAAAATGGTTTTTGGATGACAACTGATTTTTTTTTCAATTTCTCAGAGGTTACTCAAAGAAAATGATGATAAACAATACCTTAACTCACATAGAACTCAGTTGGGACAAGAATAGATCCATCAAAACTAAATCAGTAACTGACATTCGTACAAAACATGCAATTAATCCAAAAGTTGATGCCTCTCAAGATAAATAACTTTCAGGAAATTATTCTCTCCTGAAAAAAGAAAGAACTCTTATCTCTGCTATGAAAGCTAACATAATAACAATGACTGGTTTCTAAGGAGGGTGTCCTATGAGTTTTATGTGACTTATAATTTGCAGACACTAAACAAAATTTCTGTCAGATGAATGACACAGGGAAATGTAACTTCTATGCTCAAAAGCAACATCAGTAATTCTCAAAGTATCTTGATATTAGGTTTTGAAATGTAACTTCAGTTACCAAAATAGGCATACTGCCTCATATTTATTGCAACCTATGATAGAACACTTGTTTAGTGTTCTGATTTAAATAGACAAGTTCCCTCTTTCAGTTCATATGCACAGAGCTATAAAGTAACTGGGATATGCTATTGCATGAGAGTACTGATGGAGATTGAAAATATGTTTCTGGAAGTGAAACCACACTCAAGTCTCCACTCTTCCACTGACATACTCAATGATACTGGGTGTGGTATCAAAGCCACTTCCTCAGCCACTTTGTTGGAAAATGGATATCATGTTACATGCATTATTGGGTTGTGTGACAAAATATTATGACTCCTCTAAAAGGTTTGTTCATGATTTCTCATGCTTACATCTGTCATAAACTGACTTCTCAATCTATTACACTGTGCAAATGCATAATACCCGAATAGATTTTATTTAAAGTGCTGGTGATTGAACCCAGGGACTGAGACATGCTAAACAAGCACATTATCACTTGTGCTATGTCTTTTCAGCTCTTTTGTTTGTTTTTTGTTCCAGTCTTGGGGCTTGAACTCAGGGCCTGGGCACTGTACTGAGCTTTTGTGCTCAAGGCCAATGCTCTACCACTTTGATGAACAGCTCCATTTACAGTTTTTTGCTAAATAATTGGAAATCAGAGTCTCATGAGCTTTAATGCACAGGCTGGCTTTGAACATTGATCCTCAGATTTCAGCCTCCTGAGTAGCTAGCATTGCAGGTGTAAGCCACTAGAGCCTGGCCTATATGTTGCTTTTGAGAGAAATTCTTTCTAAATTTTCCTGAACTGGCCTTAAATATGATTGTACATGTGTGTGTGTGCACGTGCATGCGTGCGCATGTGTGTGCTGGTCCCAGGGCTTAAGTCAGGGCTCATGGGTGCTGCCCCTGAGCTTTTTCACTCAAGGCTAGCAGTCTACCACTTGAGCCACAGCTCCAGTTCCAACTTTTTGGTAGTTTAATAGAGATAGGATCCTCAGTGACTTTCTTGCCCTGGCTAGCCTGGAACCATGATACTAAGATCTCAGCCTCTTCTGAGGAACTACGTGTTCAGGTGCCCAGCAAATTTGTGATACTTTTGCTTCCATTTGTAGAGTAGCTGGGATTATAGACTGTGTCAGCACGTCTATATTATCTACATTGATTTATTCAGGTCTAAGAGCAGTTGCCATGTATAAGAACCTATTATTTCAATAGCAGGGAATATTCATTTGATAATAATATATTGATTACCTAATTTCTCTTATAATATCCCCCTTTCAGTTAGCAGATTTCACCTCCCCTTATATGACTCAAGACTGTGGTCTATGGGGGCCTTAGTGATAATTTTGTCCTGGTCCAAGGAAATACTTAAGACATATAGAGTTTTAGAAATAATGTAACTTCCTACTAGTACCTAGAATCCATCTAATTATCTATGAGAACTATCAAACCCTAGCTTTCAGTCCTTAGAGTTGGTCACAACCTGTTTCTATTTCCATTTCTAACCCAGTCTACTATATAAAGTGCTACCTACTCCATGACTCACCACCAAACTGAATAATTGAAATTGGGACTGAGCCTGGTAGAGCTGCTCCTGCAGTGCACACTCAAGAGCTTTACAGGTTTTGTAATGACTCCTACACCATTAAGCTGCTC
This sequence comes from Dipodomys ordii, assembly GCF_000151885.1. NCBI lineage: Eukaryota > Metazoa > Chordata > Mammalia > Rodentia > Heteromyidae > Dipodomys > Dipodomys ordii. The sequence goes on along the minus strand of NW_012267246.1, from coordinate 14,543,088 downwards.
TTAAAAATCACAAGAATTAATGATTGCAGACGGCTTAGAATGGAACAGGAATCCTATAAGCACTCAATAAGCAATTTCTATCTGGAAATTACACCATTCAAAATCACCCATAATTCAATAAAATAACACCAGTGAATATTTTACTCATTTCATAACATCAGCCAACTCTAAGCTGAACACTAAATGTATGACATCTGGGTTATAAACTATTACAATTCTAGGGTTATAAAGTTGTTTTCTTCTGAAGCTTTTGAATCAGTCATCTGCGAACTCTGTAAGTACAGGATAAACTTATTTTAACATTGTTTTGCTATAAGTAGCTTAAAATTTTGTTCATAGCTGAAAATTCAAAAACAAATTTCGGGATTATATTTAACTTAATTTATTCAACTAAATTCTTTTTGTGTGTATTTTTTATTGTAAAGATACTGTACATAGTTACAGTTACAAGAACAAGGTAATGAGTACATTTCCTATGGAGCATTGTTACCTCCTCCTCTGTTTTCCAACTACCATCAATTCCCTTCCCAACTCCCCAAATCCTCTCTCCCCCACTCCCCTGAAGTCGTAAAGTTTGTTTTCAAAATAGTGTCTTGGAATTTTTTTAAGAAAAACTAAGGAAAGAAGGGAGAAAGGGAAAGGAAGGGAGGGAAAGAAAGAGAAGGGAAAGGAAAAGAAAGAAGAAAGGAAGGAGGGAAGGAAAGAAGGAAGGAGAGAGAAAAAGAGTGGGAGAGAGAGGGAGGGAGGAAGGGAATGGAAGGGAAAAAGGAAAGGAAAAGTAAAGGGAATGGAAGGAAAAGGAAAGGAAAAAGTATGAGAGACAGGTACTAATGACAAAATTTGAAAGAAGAGAAGGTGGTAATGGAAGGAAGAAATGAGAAAGACAGGAAGATCTGGGCACTGGTGGCTCACACCTGTAATACTAGCTACTCAAGAGGCTGAGAATTTTGATGAAACTCCATACTACATTCCTAAGTGGTTGAACAAGTTTACACTCCCAACAACAGTGCCTTTGGTCCACATCCCCTCCAGCATCTGTTGTTATTAGAGTTCTTGATTATAGCTATTCTAACTGGGGTGAGGTGGTATCTCAATGTTGTTTTGATTTGCATTTTATGGCTCGAGAGGTTGAGCATTTCTTCATGTGTCTATTGGCCATCCTTATTTCCTCTTCAGAGTAGTATCTCTTTAAGTCTTTTTTTTAAATAAGTTTTTATTGTGAAAAGACCATACTGAGGAGGTACAATTACATGAGCAAGGTAATGAGTACATTTCTTATCAAGAATTTTTACCTCCTCCTTCTTTTTCCCCCTACCATCCCTGTCCTCCCATCTCCCTGACTACACCCCTCCCACCCCCACCCCCCTCGCCAGAGTTGTAAAGTTCATTTTTTGACATATCATAGTGGGGGAGGGATATAAAAAGCAACAAAAAAGTCACCTTATAAATACATTAGAAACAATAGTAAGAATGAAAAAAAACACATATGTCCTTATCATGGGGTTTATTTTACTTAACATCATCTTAGCTGACCTTTTCTGCTTGTCTCAGACATATACTAGGTATTGCAACTAAGGGAAACCATGGAACCTATGTTTCTTTGGGCATGGCTTACTTCAATTAATATAATTTTTTTCCAAGTCTTTCCATTTCCTAACAAATGGGGCAATATCATTCTTTCTGACATAGAATTCCATTATGTATATGTACCACATTTTCATGATCCATTCATCTAATGAGGGGCATCTGGTTTGGTTCCATATCTTAGCTATGGTAAACAATGCTGCAATATTCATAGTTGTGCTGGTAGCTTTAGTATTGTCTTGTTTGTGTTCATTCAGGTAAATGTCCAAAAATGGGATTGCTGGATCATAGAGGGGCTCTATGTAGAGTCTTTTGAGCAACCTCCGTACTAATTTCCAACAAGGTTAAACAAGTTTACACTCCCACCAACAATGCAGTAGGCTTCCCTTCTGTCCACATCTCCTCCAGCATCTGTTGTTATTAGAGTTCTTGATCTTAGCCATTCTAACTGGGGTGAAGTAGAATCTCAGTGTTGTTTTGATTTGCATTTGTTTTATGGCTAGAGAGGTTGAGCATTTCTGCACCTGTCTATTGGCCATCCTTCTTTCCTCTTCAGAGAAGTTTCTCTGTAAGTCTTTAGCCCACATACTTATTGGGCAGTTGTTTGAGGATTTGTTGTGGAGAGATCTAATTTTTTGAGTTCCAGGCATATTTTTGATAAGAGACTCTTTTCCATTGTATGGGTAGTGAAACTAGCAACTTCATGCAATCTCAATTTTCCAACCTTTCTTTGATTTGTTGTGTTTCTAAGTCTCTATTAAGAAAATTCAGCCTGTGCCAAGGAGACCTAGGGTTTCTCCAATCCCACCTGTAATGTTTCAGGATATCTGCCTTGACTCCAAGTTCTTTGATCGATTTGGAGTTGATTCTGGTGCAGGTTGATATATAAGGATCTAGCTTTAGTTTTCTACAAATGATTAACCAATTTTGCCAGCACCATTTACTGAAGAGGCTGTCTTTCTTCCATTCTATTGTTTAGCTCCCTTATCGAAGATTAGATTGCTATAGGTCTGAATCACCAGTTGGTCATGGAAGAGATTAGAAAGGAAATTCAAATATTCATATATATTCAACAAAAATGAACACACAAATTACCAGCTCCTCTGGGACACAGCAAAGGCAGTACTCACAGGCAAGTTTATAACTCTGAGTTCCTACATCAACAAATTGGAGAGCTCTGAAACCAACAATTTAGTGAGACATCTGAACCTCCTTGAAAAAGAGCAGCAAGATAAACCCCAATCCAGGAAATGGAAAGAAATAATTAAAATTAAATCAGAATTAAACAAATTAGAATCCAAAAACCATAGAAATAATCAACAAAACAAAGAGTTGATTCTTTGAAAAAATTAACAAAATTGACAGACCCTTAGCAAATCTTTTCAGAAAAAGAAGAGAACACACCCAAATAAACTCAAGGATGAGAATGGAAGCATCACAGAAACAAACCAAGATTCAGAACATTATAAGAGAATACTTCTCAAACCTTTATGGTAATTAGTTTGAGAACCTGGAAGAAATGAACCTTTTCCTAGCAAATATCAACATGATGAAACTAACCCAAGATGAGTTAAACCAACTTAACAAGCTGATATCAAGCACTGAAATAGAAACAGCAATAAGAGACCTCCCATCTAAGAAAAGCCCAGGATTGGATAGATTTACAGTGGAATTCTAAAAGGCCTTCAAAACAGAACTCACACCAATACTCTTTCAACTCTTCAATGAAATTGAAAGAGAAAGTTCACTACTGAACTCTCTTTAAGTTTTTAGCCCACTTATTTATTGGGTAGTTGTTTCTTTGAGGAGTTAATTCTGGTGCAGGATGATATAAAAGGACCTAGCTTTAGTTTGCTACAAGTGATTAACAAATACTGAAGAGGCTGTCTTTCTTCCATTCTATTATTTTAGCTCCCTTATGGAAGATTAGATGACTATAGGTCTGTGGGCTTATTTCTGAGTTTCAATTCAATTCCATTGGTCCTGAGGTCTGTTCTTGTGCTAGTACCAAGCTGTTTGATTGCTATGGCTTTGTAGTAGAATTTGAAATTTGGTATTGATATTCCTTCAGCACTGTTTTTTCTGTTAAGGATTGTTTTTTTTATTCCAGGTCTTTTTTTGTTCCATAGAACTTCCCTATGACCCAGCAATCCCACTTTTGGGCATTTACCCGAATGATCACACACAAGACCTTATTAAAGCTATCAGCACAAATATGTTTATTGCAGCATTATTTACCATAGCTAAGAAATGGAACCAACCCAGATTCCCCTCAGTAGATGAATGGGTTAAGAAAATGTGGTATATATACACAGTGGAATTCTATGCCTCCATCAGAAAGAATGACATTGCCCCATTTGCTAAGAAGTGGAAAGACTTGGAAAAAATTATATTAAGTGAAGTAAGCCATGCCCAAAGAAACATAGGTCCCACGGTTTCCCTTATTTGCAATAACTAGTATATGTCTGAGACAAGCAGAAAAGGTCAGATAAGATGATGTTAAGCAAAATGAACCCCATGACAAGGACATGAGTGTTTTTTTTTCTTACTATTGTTTCTAACATATTTATAAGGTGATTTCTTTGCTGCTTTGTATGTCCCTCCCCCACAGTATAACCCCTGTTTTCACTGTATTTGATGTTAGTATAATTTGGGGAAGGGAAGGGAAAAAACAAATTGTTTAAATAGGGATACAGTTGACCCATTGCAACAATGAGATGTATAAGACACTATGTTGAAAAATGAACTTTAGCTAGGCGCTGGTGGCTCATGCCTGTAATCTAGCTACTCAGGAGGCTGAGATCTCAGGATCGAGGTTCAAAGCCAGCCCGGGCAGGGAAGACCGTGAGACTCATATCTCCAATAAACCACTAGAAAACTTGGAAGTGGCGCTGTAGTCCAAGTGGTAGAGCGCTCACCTTGAGCTGAAGAGCTGAGCGAAAGCGCCCAAGCCCAGAGCTCAAGCTCCACGACTGACCAAAAAAAGAAAAAAGAAAAATGAACTTTACAATTTAGGGGGGAGGGTTGTAGTTGTGGAGATGGGAGGAAAGGGATGGTAAGGGAAAAACAAAGGAGGAGGCAACAGTGCTTGATAAGAAATGTACTCAATACCTTGCTCATGTAATTGTAATCCCTCTGTATAGTATTTTACAATAAAAAAGTTAGATCTGAGGATTATGTTTCAAAGCCAGCCAAGGCAGGAAAATTTGTGAGACTTTTATCTCCAATAAACCACTAGAAAACTGGAAGTGGCACTGTGGCTCAAGTGTTAGAGAGCATTTGCCTTGAGCTGAAGTGCTGAGAGACAGCACCTAAGCCCACAACCGACAAAAAAAAAAAAAAAAAAACTGAGAAAGAAAGGAAGAGAGGAAGAAAGTCAGGAAAAAATAAATGTTTGATATATCATCATTTCAAATCCATAATATTTTTCATTTATACTTGGGAAATTTACTGTTCATGCGAATTATTTCTTCTAGTTTACTTGTTTATTTCTTCTAGTTTACTTGGAGGAGATATTATTTACCCCTCTAATAATGTAATTACCTGGTTACAGCCTAACAGATCCTTTTAGACTTTCTCCTTTTATGAGTTATGAGGTAGTAAAATATAAATCCCTGTTTTATTTTCTTATTAAGGTTTGACTAATTGACTCTTGCAGGACAATGTAATAATTTCTAATTCCATAGTGTATAGATGTTCTTCAAAATATATTAGAAATAAACAAGCATTTACTTGCCTTCTTTGTAAACATGGGTAACTATACAGGAATCCTCTATCAATCTAGGAACAATTCTAGATTGACAGATTTCATGTCTTTTACTTTTGCTCCTATTTTTTCAGACTAAAATAATAAGATGTTTCTACAATATAAATTAACTAACTTTCATCAATTGAGATTAACTAATTCCACAATTTACCTAATACTTATTTCTAGAGTTCTAGAATCTAGAAACTTTGGTGTAGAATGATTAGTTCTGGTTGGGATCCTCTTCTGTGTTTTCTCAAAGTATAAAAAGAAAAGAAACTGTACATCTCTTATGATAGCCTAGTCTATTTTAGCTCTTATGAGCTAATCACTGCTCAAAGTCCTCTATTCCTAATAGCACCCTATTGGAGTTTAAACTTCAATGTAAATTATGTGGAGGTAAAAGAAAAGTATATACGCCATCCACTTACCCATCAGTTCCTCTCCACTTATGAGACCCCAGTAATAGATTTCTCTTAGCTTTGACAAGCTGTTCTTTTAGGAAGATTCAATAGAGCTAGCTATCATGAACATTTGGGGAGAAGAGTTATGAATTTATGAATACTTTTAGCTCCAATAACTGGGAATAGTATTAGAAAAGCTTTTTAGCAAGATCACTAATATAGGATGGAGGAGGAAATAGAAATGGAATTCCAGAGATGGAAATCAAGTTGCCTTTGCTCTTTCCACATAGAAAATTACAATATAAGGAGTGTGACACAAGGCACATGGTCACCTTCATTCCTATTGAAATTAAGCATGCTCCTAAAATTATTTTCCTGTTCTGGGGAGTTTTCTCAGAAGACCTAACATATAACTGCTTTCTGACTACATGGGGTCTCAGAGAGTAAAGAATGTCAGCTTTTGTTGGAAAGAAGTTGAGCTACACTGTCTTCAACTGTGGTTTCTCTGAAAGTTAGTTCTTTTAAGATTTCTTTATTATAAACAAGAAACTTGTCCCTAATCAAGCCAATCTCCTCACAGTAAGTTGTTAGAATTAGTCAAGAAATGAGTACAGCTTGAGAGCCAGGTTCAATTTAAAGTGGAACCATACAGTACATTGGAAATGGGAGAAGACAGGAAATCATTGTCCAACTTCTTTGTCCAAGTTCATCCATTTCAAAGAAACCCTGACTGATTTTTTTGAAGTCTATTATAATATCTCTCATAATTCAAGTCCAAGGAAAATAAGTTCAATTATTAGTATGGAGGATGTACCCACACCCAATTAGCTATGATACAAAGACTGTACTCAATGTGTGACCATATTTCTAAAAATATAAAGGTGCTGTTCCAAGAGATATGATAATTGATGCTAGATAACCAGGGACCACACAGATTCAATGCTTGCCAGAAATCAAACCCATAAATGAGATAGACTAAAATGTAGTTTTAACATGTATGGAAATGCAACAGTGAAATACCCATCTGTACAAGTAATGTAAGCTAAGAATAAAAGAGAGAAAGAGAGAGAGAATGGAGAGGTAGGAGAAAAGAAGGGGAAGGGAGGGGAGAGGAGAGCAGGAATCAAATCCATAGTTACAAATACACTGAAATTGCCAAATCTGCAAACAACAAATGAAATATATGGAAATGTATTTTACTTATTGTTTAGTACATTATAATATCATTATTATCATTCCCAACATCTTCAACTAATGTCATTATGTACCTTAACAAAGCTTTGTAAAAGAGCGCTGCTTATTATAAGCTCCAAGTAGCAGGCCACCTAGACATCATTAGAGTTTTACTTAGTAAAAGAGAGAAGTCAGTTAACTGGGTTACTATTGGTGCTATATTCCTTCCTCTACAATCTGAACTGCAGTAGCCCATGCTAGTATAAAGATCATGAATCTATTAAGCAAAAAAGCACTGTGATCATGGTCCATATTACTTTTCATGACACATCAAATCCATTTTTAAGATCAGAAGAATAAAAGTGAATATAGAAATTCAAGAAAAGGCATAGTATCATATATTTGTCTTTATATCAAAACAGTTATGAAAACATGAAGGCTACAATTAAGATGATCTTTAAACTACTCCCTTGAAAGACTAATAGAATCATTATCTCATGGATGTCTATGAATGGTGTCAATTGCTTTGACTGAAAATAAGAGATTTGCAGCATGTGATTATTTCATTGTTTAAGCAGTGCCTTCTGGTGAGAGAGAGATGGAATTCTCTTGTAACAATCAATATGTCTAACATTACTAAATGGGAGAATATGTAGGGTAGGCCAATATTTCTGTAAATAAATATATTCATTTAAGAATGAAACTAGGAAACACAATAGTGGCCCCTTATACATATTTTGTAATTAAGAAATACAGTTTTAAATCCCAATGTGTCATCTTTACATGAACTTGTTCATGTTCATCTTTACATGAACACCCTGGTTCAATTAGCAAAAGAAGGCATGCCAATATATTCATGATTTACTTCAACCATGTCATCTTTTCAGGGAATATATGAAGGTATGAGTAACAGTGTAAGTACAGAATTTATTGAAGAGTCTAAAAACTATTTTCAATGAAACATGGAGAATTTAAATACAAATGCATTAAGATAATAGATATTGTTATAGAATACACACCTAGTTCTAAAAGTTAGGCAATTAGATCATGTCTAAATAGAATGTACTAAATTCAGGAGACAATATCCATATTTAACCTAATATAAATACTGAGATACTTCTTGGATTCCTCTTAGAGTACTAAGCTTTAACTCTAAATTTGCATTACTTAAATAATATCCATTTTTAAGCTTCTGATCCTCAAGACAACGAATAATAAAGACTCTGGAGTATTGCTGCTTACTTGGAGTTTTCCAGGTCCACATCGATAGATTAAACAAAAATCTGTGTTATTTTATATTGAAGCACTAGTCTACAATCAGCACTCCAAAAGGCTCTCTACTGAAGTAAATTGCATTTGCAAAGTTTTAATCCTTTGGCTTAATTAAGAAATTTCTGTCCTGTTTAAAAATAAAGAATGATTAGTGCTAATGGGCCTTTTGTTTCAAATGTTAGATTTAATTTCCCATGAATAAAATTTTACAGCATGGAAAACATTAGGTCTGTTAAAATACCAGTTAGATATGGTGATTATAGGAAATGCCATTCATAAATAAACAAATCTTCTCTAGCCTCTGTAATTACAGTAATTGTAAAGGCATCTGCAGTTCCAAATAAATATTGTATTCTTTGGAAAATGATGAGTTTTTGTAAAGATGTAGGTTGTAGGTAAAGAAAATATAAGATACTCGTGTAGAACTATAGACCTAGTAGCCAATATTATTCTATCTTTATATATTTTAGTTTAACTAATTACATATGTTTATATAAAATGGTGATCCATAATTATTTTGCATGTTTGTTTTTTTCCTTATTGTCTTTTTAAAAATTTGCATTATTTTTGCCTTTTTTCTGTCCATTCAGTTCTATTCTATTCTACATGTTATGGTAATAATTTGTGTTTTCCATAGATAATATGAATATATAGTACTGTTACATGCATTATATTTAGCATTATACATATATATATGTATATATATATATATATAAGCATTACTTAGTGCTTCCTCCTAAGACACACATGCCTAAGCTCTTTTTAATAAAACAAATGTCAAAATAAAAATTTAGACATAGTTTTATATCCGGCTTTTTTTTTTTTTTTTTGCTCGTGGGGCTTGAACTCTGGCTTGGGCGCTGTCCCTGCGCTCTTCAGCCCAAGGCGAGCACTCTACCTCTTGAGCCGCAGCACCACTTCCGGTTTTCCAGTGGTTTATTGGAGATAAGAGTCTCAAGGACTTTCCTGTCTGGACTGGTTTTGAACCGCGATCCTCAGCTCTCAGCCTCCTGAGTAGCTATGATTACAAGCGTGAGCCACCGGCACCTGGCTTTATATCCTGCTTTATGTACTCAAACTTATATCTAGGTAATTCATCCATATAAAATGGATAGTTTTTAACTATTATTACTGCTTTTAATTGTATATCTTTAAACATCAAATTAATACATTCTTCTTAGAAATTATTACATTCTTCTTAGAGAACAAATAATTAATATCTAAACAGTCATCTGACATGAATTAATTTCTAATCTTCCACAGCATAGTAGGGTAAATAAAACTTGTAGCACCTTTGATATTTTAAAGAGTTTGTAGGCTTTGCACCCAAGGAATTGGTAATTTTTTTCTAAAAAGGAAATCCTTTTTATTTGATCATTATACATTTCATCATGTACTAGTCATTATACTGTATATACATATGTAATTATTATATATAATTAACATACTTTTGTAAAAAATAATCTTTAGAAAGAAAAGAAAGAAGGCTAAAAATAAATACTAGATCTGGCAAGATTGTCTAGTCAGCAGATTCATAAGTAGAACTATCCCAGGCCAATGCCAATGCCATAGTATATACAAGACTTCAGATAAACTTTTTACTTGGTTAAAAAAAAAATTCTCTCCAGATTCACACTGAACTTTCAGGAGAAGAGTATCTTGTCATTATTTAAAAGAGCATCATCTATTAAAGGTCCAGCAACAATATCTGTAAGATAGTAATCTATGTTAATGAAATGTGTAGTTATTCCAGTTCTTTGAGTGAAAAAGTAAAAATTATCTTGAGTTCTATAACAAGTATTCATTGCAGTCACTTATGAGAAACACATGCTAGTTTTTAATATTTACCAGGATTGTATTCTCCGGCGCCACATATGACAGATTGCATAATGTGCATACAGACTGCATACATTCATTCACATGAATATATTTTAATGTTTACATAAAGGTGACTGAGACTATAGACAGCAGTAATACATGACTGTGATCCTAAATAATCATAAAGCAGTAGCAGGTCTATGTAAATTAACAGAATATTTAATCTCTTAAAATATATCCCAATGTGTGGAATATTTTGTTGATTTTGAGATATAGTGTGGAATCTCTCTGTCCCATCCTGTGATCAACCTTAGAGCTGGGAATCACCCAGTTTTCCTCTGACTAACCTTACAAAGCCACAGATGTTCGGGTTAAACATGTCCCTTCTGCATTTCAAATGAAATGAAATATGCTTCTTTCTGACTATTTGGGCTGCAGCTGAGTGGAAGGAAGATAGTATCATTGGCAGACTGTGCTTTGAATCAATGTTCTTATCTTTAGCAAATTTTTAAGCTACCGAATAAATGCAGTAGTTCTCTACATTCTACCATCCCAAAATTAGAAAAAATAATATTTCTGTCCATTTTAAGTCTATCATGGAATAGAGATATTTTCTTTCCCATTCTTCTTTATTCTCTATTTTATATGCAAGGCTCATAAAAAGTAATAAAAGTACAAAGTACACCAAATATTAGAAAAGTCCTTTCCAGTTAAACAGTGCTTTTACTCACTAATTTCATAAATCCCTTCATAGATAATGTAGTTCTGCACCCACTAAAAGGCAAAATATTTTACAACAAAATAAAAAAATTATGTTGTCTAAGCCTGAAAAGACAAAGCATCCTAAAATTTAGTATAGCTACTTCAATGTATGCCTGTGCCTCATAATTCTCAAATAATAAAAATTAATTTCAAAAAGCAAAAGTGATCCATGGTTGTTTTTCACATAGTATTTTTCACATAGTATCCACATAGTATTATTACCCACTAATTTTTTGTCTGCGAATCCACATCCTCATTTGCCATACAATCTATTTCCTCTCCATCTAAATTGACTTGTAAAGTTCAACAGAATGAAAACGTGTGTATGCCTAGTGGAAACAAAGTATTATTGGAGGAGTGTAATATAATGTTACATTTCTAGGGAATGGAACCAGAATTCTGTATTCCACCTCATTTCAGTGGAGTCCCTGGGATTGGCTGTTGGCATTCTACTTTGTAACAGAAGTGATTCAGAGAGCACAATAACTGACCAGCTACCTCCAACTGACATGATCTATAGCAGCCACCAAAGTCCCAAAGAACAGAGAGCCTTTGTTTGAGGCTGTTCACCATCTGAATGGAAGTATAAAGCAAAGACCATCCAAAATACTCAAGACAGAAGCTTGTATAGCTACTACATTATGCCTGACTGATCCAGCCTGGCCAAACAAGAAATTCAGACAAAACAGTAGAGTGTTGGAATCTTAAAGAATAAACTTATCCAAATTGTTGGAACAACAGAAAAAATATAAACATATTAAGAGCAAAAATATATGTCAACTGGGTCAGAAAGAAATGAGTATCAGTAGGACAGCTGACAGGTGGTTGAGTATAGAACATAGAGTGGAGGATGGGTGAGTACTTGTGACTCTAGAAGTACAGTCAGACAGAAGACAGATAATCGAACAAAAGCAACACTGGAAATTTTGTTCTCAAGAGATATGTAGTCTATTTTCACTTCCTTTCCTTTTGTTGTTTCTGGAGTACTTTATATTTCTTCCAATACGTGTATTTGTGTCCTCATTCATTTTATGTTCCCTTAAGTAAATCTTTTCCTCGCGTCATTGATTCTCTGTTTTCAAATTCAGTGTACCAGACAGTTTCCTTTTCCTCTGAAGTTCAGTCCATTTCTTTCATTTATCAAATAAAGGACCAAACATCAGTGTTCTGACACCGTGTTTAATTCTGGATGGCTTCAGCACAGTCCCATATTATCAGATCTGTTTAAACACTTAAACCTAAACACTAGGTAAAGGAAAGATTTAATAAGCTTCACTTGGCTTAATGTGTCTCCAACTCCCCTCATTGAAGCATTAAATGAAGAAGTAATCAAACAAAGGGAAATGGGAGTGAGACAATGTGTGGATAAGTAACTAGAAAGGCAAAAGTTGGGAATAAAAATCAAGGTGAAAGATACTCTCTAGTTACACCGTCTCTTATGTGCAGTCACCTGAATTGTGCACCAATGTACAAATAGGCTACTTGTTTTATGGTTACTTAATTCTGCAAACCAGATGTAGAAAGCCATTGCTATATAATAAAAAACAAGAAAAATCAAATATTAATTAAATCTTTGGAAACTAATGTTGATTTGTGATGTAATGTTTGCCATTAAGTTTCATAATTCTTTTGAATACAAATTCACTGAAGTTCAAAATTCAAACCATTATGCATCGTTACCCACCTGTGTAAATACTTACCCACAGTTACAAAATCTTAACCTTCTAGTAAAATACTAGAATATTCTTATCTGGTTATATGTATTCAATCAGCATTGGTTTGTCCAATTAATTTAGTTGTTCAACCATTAATTCAATAAATATTAACTGAGAACTTTAGTTCTATATACCGGGTTTATGTGCATTTTTGTGTCTGTGTGTATTTGTGTACCTAAGTGTATCTTACTAATTATAGTAGCTTTCTAAGTAATTACATATAATTTTAATTTAAAGATGTATATTGGTATTTGTTTGTGCTTGTCCAGTGTATAAGCATGAGTGATCAATTTTTCCTTTCTTTCTACAGTTTCCTCTCCTCCTCCTCATTCTTTCATCTTTCTAACTGTGATCTGTGTTTTTCAAGGCCTAAGGAGTTTGCACAGTCATGATTGCTCCCTCACTAAAACAGTCTTGAAGGATGAGCAGCTCCAAGCTGGGAAAAATGGCAGTGAATTTACCCACTTCACACTTAGCAGTGATTTTTGGGATCATTTCTAAACAGAGGGATTCTCTATGTCGCCTAAGTCTAGGTAGTAAGCATGGTGAAGTCAATTCACCTTGTATTAAGGGAAAGGATCAATATCCTTTGTGAGATGGGAGAGGTCTTTGCCTTCCAATGATGCTTGTAAAGCCTTCCTGAGCCATGGGCTCACCCATTATTAACCAACCATACACTGTCCCATTCTGTCCTTAATCTAAAAGAAGAGAATCATGTTCAGGGAAAAGACATCTCCTAGCCTTATTAACCGTAGAACTCTCCTTTCTAGAAGAGAAAAGACAGAGGCCAGGAATAAGATCAACATAACTGCTTATCTGGAGACCACCATTTGGCAATGGAATCCCAGTGCTGAACAGATGAAAGGAGAGGGTCAGTGGCAAGCTTCTTTTCTTTCTGGGGAATTCAACTCTTTTTAAAGAGGCAACCTAACACAATAAATGAACTTCAAGGTATGGAAAAAAGAGGGATTGCTTTTCTTAATTTTGTTTCATTTTCTTTCCCCCTTTGGTTTATCCCCTGTTGTCACTGTATTTGATTTTGGTACCCTGTGTCTTCTATTTAGGTTTACCTAATTTGGGGAAGGGAATAAGAACAACAAAATGATGAGACAACCAACAAAGAGTGAACCAAAGCAACAGCCATACTCACAAGACACTATGTTGGAAATGAACTTTACAACTTGGGAGGGAGGGGGGAAATGAGAGAGGGGGTAACAATGTTGGAGAAGAAATGTACTCATTACCTTACTTGTATAACTGTAACCCCTCTGTACATCACCTTTACAATAAAATAAAATAAAAATGTAAAGATTGGTAGTCAGACTGTCTGTGTTCAATTACTCAATTCTGACATATTAGGCAAGGTAGTATAAATTTGTTTCAATTTTCTTATCAAAAAGTGAGACTATGATGCAAGTGCTCACCCCAGTAATCCTAGTCACCCAGTTTAAAGCCAGACAGAGAAGCCTTTAGCATTCCTGTCTCCAATTAACCAGCAAAAAGCTGGAAGAAGAGCTGTGGCTTAAATTGTAGAGCACTAACTTCATCAAAAAAGCCAAGCAAGAACATATCACCGTTAGTTCAAGTCCCATTTGGACACAAAAGAATGAAAAGGTGGGATTGTGATATCAACAGTGATGTTGTGTGAACTTTACATAAGATTGATGCATCAATATCATAATGTATTTATCTGGCAGATAAAATATAACTGGGTTCCATTTTGCTCATGTCTATATTCTTAACTTCTCATTTAGGAAGGTAAATTCTGAAGAATCAGTTCAAAAAGATCCCAAACAGGAAAGTATATAAGACTCTGTCTCTAATTAACCAATACAAAGCCAAACTGGATGTGTGGCTAAAGTGGTAGAGTTCCAACTATGATAAGGCAGTCAAGTGAGAGATCAAGGCCCTGTGTTCAAGAAAAGAAAAGAAAGACAGAGGAAGATAGAATAGAGAGACTGAGATAGAGAGATAGAGAAAGAGACAGAGATGTATACTTACCATAGATAGTACATAATTTCTAAGGGAGAATAGATGAAGGACTCTATTTCTCTATTTTTTCCTATCTCTTCCAAATCTTCTTTTGTGTCATTACCTTTTAAAAGTCCTTTGCAAGTCTATTTTTTTAAAAGTAAACACCTTCCATTACATACCTAGGTAGAGCAATGATGTTTAGGTGAGAGACACAGAACAGATGGTAAGTATATAAAAGAAATTACAGAGGAAAGCTGAAAGAATGGTTATTCAGAGCTTTGAAAAATGGTAAGTGAGGTTCTCTTTGTAGAAAAACAGTTGAAGATGTAAAACTGAAAAAACACAGACTTACTCTCCAATCTCTCATGTGGAATCTAAAATATACTAAAAATATATTAAAATTTAAATATATTATTTCATAAACTTGTAATGAAGTCATTAAATATTCCCAAATAAGTGGTTGGAATATATTTAGCTATTAATAGACAGAGGAGATTTGGAAAATAAAAATATAAACATGCGATATTAATATTAAATTTTTATCAACTGTGACATGTTTGTTATCAGTCAGATATCTAATTTTGTTGTTATTTGTACATTCTACACATATCATGTGGACAAGAGGCAGGTACTAGATATACCCACTAAACATGGCTTTCAAGTCATGAAAGTTTATATGTAAGCATACATTCAGAAAGCAAAGTACTGAGTTCTAGAGATACAAGTTAAGTATTATGGGACATGCTAGGAGTCCCATTAATTCTGACTGATGGTAAATATGAACCTTGGGATAGATTTGCCTGGAGTAGATGAGGTTTGTACTGTTTAGAAGAATTAGAAAAATGTAGCTGGGAAAGACCGTGGAGGTAGTCAAGCAAAACATACCCGGACTATATGTCCAGGTAAGGGAATCTGGTGAGAAAACAGTTTAAAAGGCATGAGCTGGACTGGGAAGGTGGCCAAGTGGTAGAGCGCTTGTTTTGCATGCTTGAGGCCCTGGGTTCGATTCCTCAGCACCACATCAGCAGAAAAAGCCAAAAGTGGTGCTGTGGCTCAAGTGTAGAGTGCTAGGCTTCAGCTGAAGAGCTGAGGGGCAACGCCCAGACCCAGAATTCAGGCTCCACAATTGACCAAAAAAAAAAAAAAGGCAAGAGCATGTCCTAGACATATACTAATTATTGCAAATAATGGAAACCAGGGGACCTATGATTTTTTGGGCCAGGCTTACTTCACTTAATATAATTTTTTCCAAGTCTTTCCATTTCCTAACAAATGGGGCAGTGTCATTCTTTCTGATGGAGGCATAGAATTCCACATTATCTGATCCATTCATCTACTGAGGGGCATCTGGGTTGCATCCACATTTTAGCTATCGTACATAATTCTGCGATAAAGAGTTGTGCTGGTAGCTTTAGTATAGCCTTGTTTGTGATCATTTAAGTAAATGTCCAGGAGTGGGATTGCTGGGTCATAGGGGAGCTCTATGTGTAGCCTTTTGAGGAACCTCCATACTGCTTTCCAAAGTGGTTGAACAAGTTCATTGTCCTACCAACAGTGCAGTAGCATTACTTTTTGGCCACATCCCCTCCAGCATCTGTTGTTATTAGAGTTCTTGATTATAGCCATTCTAACTTGGGTGAGGTGGAATCTCAGTGTTGTTTTGATTTGCATTTATTTTATGGCTAGAGAAGTTGAGCATTTCTTCACGTGTCTATTGGTCATTCTTATTTCCTCTTCGAAGAAGTTTCTCATTAAGTATTTAGCCCACTTATTAATCACGCAGTTGTTTTTTTGAGGATTTGTTGTTGGGAGATTTAACTTTTTGAGTTCTAAGTATATTTTAGATATGAGACCCTTGTTTGTGGTATGTCTAGTGAAAATCAAAAGCTATGTACATATGACCATATAAGATGATGCTAAACAAAATGAACCCCAAGATAGGGACAAAATTGGTTCTATATTTCTTGCTATTGTTTTTAATGTATTTATAATTATCTATGTGATTTTTTTGTTTCTTTTGTATGTTCTTCCCCCATGGTATAACTCCTGTTTTCACTGTATTTGATTCCATTGCTCTGCATCTTTTATATACATTTTTCTAATTTGGGGAGGGGAAGGGAAATAACAAAATGCTGAAATAAGGACACAGGTTGATCCATTGTAACAATGAGATGTACAAGACACCATGTTGAAAATGAACTTTACAACTTTCAGCGGGGGAAGGAAGAGTTGGGTAGGTGAGGAGGGAAGGGATGGTAGGGGAAAAACAAAAGAGGATGTAACTATGCTTGATAGGAAATGTACTCATTTCCTTACTCATGTATCTGTAACCCCTCTGTGCAGTATTTTTTACAATAAAAGTATACAAATTAATTTAAATTGCAAAGGTCAAGGGCACATTCAATACTTATGATCTGTTGTTGATTTTTTAATAGAATTGAATTATATAAGGAGTTACGTTTGCAGAAAAGAAATTCCTTTAAGTCATTGATAAGGAAGTCTTATAAAGCCTGGATTTTTAAATTTTTAACATTTTTTACTTATTAATATGTAATATCTGGTTTTGAATTCAACACCTCACATGCTTCATACACAAGTACTCTGCACTTAAGCACACCTTCAGTCCCTGTTGCTTTTAGTTTAATTTTCAAGTAGGGCTCCTTCTTACCCAAGACTGGCCTCAAACCCCATTCCTGTGTATCTAGGATTCCAGGTGTTTTCTATCATGTCTGGCTTTTTCATAGGCTGCATTTTGGCAATGAGAAGGACAAATGGAAGGAGAAAACACAGTAAAAAGTGTGAAGGCAATCTGCACCACAGGATTTTGTGACACATTGGATGAGATTCAGAGTTTCACACCTTTCAGCCTCTCCTTCCACCCATAACTGGGAGGGTGATTGTTAAAATCACCACTGAATGTAGCAAAGAAAAAAGACCCTCTAAACTTCTTAAAATAGTTTCCTGAACAAATTATGGAAAAAAATAATCTTTCTGCTGTGTATTTTTATTTTTAGAGCACCAAGTAAATTATACACTCCATATTTTTTTCATTTTAGGAAGAATAAAAGAGGAATTGCTTAGCCTACTGAGAAAATAGCTTATTCTATTTGTTTTATGAAATGTCAATCGCCGTGGTTCCAGCATAGTGTTGGAAACAATATACCTTAAGTAAAACTGGGTTCACAGTCTGATCTGCTGTCACCATAAATGTGTCAAAGAAGTTAAGATCATGGAATCATTTGAAATAATGTATAATGCTACTAAAGTTAAGCAATAGTGCAACCACTTAGGAACAAATTGATGTGAAAGGATTTAGGGAAGACCAGAGAGCCTCTGAGGCCTTTAAAAAAAATGCTCGGGCAATGTTTTATAGCTCAATGTGGGGAAACAATGTTATGAAAATTCATCTTTATATGAGACTATACATTCACTTCTGACTGACCCAGTCCTACATTTCCCCGTCCACTGCAAACACCAGCAGTGCTTCAGGTGGACTGAGAGAATGGAGATAACTTCACTGCACTTATTATTAATAGACTATAGTCCTAAAGAAGTGAGCTAATAGATATTTTGGCCAAGTAACTAGGGAAAGTATATAGAAAACAATTGGGAAGAAAATCTAAGAAATAGCAAAGAGGACACCTCTAAAGCTGGCCCATCCATGTATCTATATGGAGTCCTTATTCATCATTCCATATACTTAGTATTAGTCAA
This sequence comes from Dipodomys ordii, assembly GCF_000151885.1. NCBI lineage: Eukaryota > Metazoa > Chordata > Mammalia > Rodentia > Heteromyidae > Dipodomys > Dipodomys ordii. The sequence continues at coordinate 14,524,927 of NW_012267246.1, read as the reverse complement.
ATGCTTTCAGTAAGATTGAAACTATGCAACAATGAGTCCATGGTTCCTGCAATTGAGACCTGAGCCAGATGGGATAAAGACACTTGTACATCCATGTTCATTGCCGCAGTACTCACAATAGCCAAGATATGAAAACGGCCCAGATGCCCTACAATAGATCCAAAAAATATGGGCCTATACACAATGGAATTTTACACAGCCATTAGCAAAAATAAGGTCATTTGCAGGGAAATGGATAGAACTAGAACAAATCATGTTAAGTGAGGTAAGCCAACCTCAGAGAGACAAAGGGTGCATATTCTCTCTGATAAAAAGAAATTATATCTAAACAAATCATTTTAAGTGAGCTAAGCCAGGCTCAGAGAGACAAATGGTGCATGTTCTCTCTGATATGCAGAAATTAAATTTAAAATACATGGGGACCAGATAGATGATACAGTATTCTAGAGACTTACACACAGTGATACCAAAAGAGGATAATCTTAGGAGAAAAACTCAAAGGTGCTTATTCATATCTATATAAAATAATATACATATTAAAATGAAATCCATGATATGGAAACAAGACCTCCTTTTCTTCTCTGTCTTTTGTTAATGTTTAGTTTTTGATGGTTTTTCCTTCTTTAACTTATGTTTGTATATGTACTTGTATGTGTACAGAGTTGTGCACAACGTGTACAACTTCAGAAGGGTTGGGGGAGGGTACAGACCTCAAGGGAATAAAGGTGAAAAGTGACATTAATCTCACTGGACACTGATGAAAGTCAACTATACAAGTCATGAGTGTAGACAGGAGGGAGAGACTGGGAAAGAATGAAGGAACCAAAGACATTATATGGAAAGAAATGTACTCATTACCTGATTCATGTAATTGTAATCACCCTGTACTTCACTTCTATAATAACAATAAAGTAAATTAATAAAAAATGTTATTGGCCTATTGATTGTAAAGATGACATTGCAATCTATCTCATAGGAAAATTATAAATGTAGATAAAGTTGGTATTCTCCTGTGCAAACTACTGGACTGGAGAGTAAGGAAAATAAAGATGAAAATAAAGACTTGCTCAAAGAAGGCATTGTATAAAATTTTATTCCAGTAAATAAAGTCCAAGAAAGCAAGAAAAAAGCAAATGATATCATTAAGAACTAAAAGTCATCAGAAGATAAAATATGCATATTTATTTACTTAAAACATAATTGCAAAGAATGTAAGAATCAACAGAAAGTACTCTATACACAAGGGAAAAGGATTGCTTCTAAAGGTTTTAAAAACATAAATTGTGTAATGAGCAGCCTTATATACTTACACTATAAAGAAACATTCACCATCCTCATTAGTATGCTAATTAATTTCTTTTCTCTTTTTCTTTTGTTTGTCATGAGGCTTGAACTCTGGGCCTGGGTGCTGTCCCTCAGCTATTCACCTCAAGGCTAGTGTTCTACCGCTTGAGCCACATTGCCACTTCCAGCTTTTCTGTTTATATGGTGCTGAAGAATGGAACCCAGGGCCTCATGCATACAAGGCAGGCACTCTACCACGGAGCTACATTCCCAGCCCTGGTATGCTAAGTAACAGCAAATAAATGATCCCAAACTAGAAAAGTAATTGAATAAATGATAGCCTTAACCATTATCAACTATCATGTTTATGAAAGGTTGCAAAACCAGGAAAAACACAATGATAAGTGAAAGGGACTTGAAGCCAGGTCCCATATCTTTGTGCATATGCAAGCATATATATATATATATATATATATATATATAATATTATACAGAAATATCCAGAAATAATAATTTTGAGCTCACTAATTAGAGCTGAAGGAGTACAACTTAGTTAATATTTCTGATATTTTGCAAATTATGTATTATGAGCAATAATCCCATGTTAAATTTCAATTAGAAAATTAACAACTGGACATCAGTTCAAACCCTTAATTCAGCTACTTAAGAGGCTGACACCTCAAGATCACAGTTCAAAACCAGCCCAGACAGGAGTACCAAAAAGCCAAAAGTAGAGCTGTGGCTCAAGTGGTAGAGTACTAGCTTTGAGCCAAAGAAGCTCAGGAAAAGCATCCAGGCCGGAGTTCAAGCCCTAGGACTGGCACAAAAGAAAAAAGAAAATTATCTATCAAATAATTTTAGCTTAAATATATTTTGTTAACTTAACTTGGGCACCAGTGGCTCACGTCAGTAATCATAACTACTCAGGAGGCTGAGATCTGAGGATCACAGTTTGAAGCCAGCCCAGGCAGAAAAGTCACCATGAAACTCTCAACTTCAATTTACTACCCCAAAACCGGAATTGGGGCTATGGCTTAAAGTGGTAGTGCTAGCCTTGAGTAAAAGAGCTCAGGGACAGCACCCAGGCCCTGAGTTCGTGCTCCATGAATGACTATATATGTAAGAGAGAGAGAGAGAGGGAGAGAGAGAAAGAGAAAGAGAGAGAGAAAAAGAGAGAGTTTTATTAAGAATATTAGGCAATGGGTGTCAAATGATAGAAATTTAAAAGTATCCATTTTGAATAGTAAAACAGATTTTGTGTTAGGCTTTCAATTAATTTTATTCAAAGAAAAGACTATGCACAAGGCTATCACTTAAACTTTGTTCAAATTTTTGTCTTCAATTTTGAAAATGTAACCAATTAAAACCTATTTATTTTTTAAGAATTACTTGGCTAAAGGATTAAACTTTCTTTGCTGTGGAGTTTCACAAAGAATAAACCCCTTGACTCACATTTCTATTTAATATGAGTCTGAGCTGAGGATATTTAGGAAGAGTTATATGTAACTCTTCTAGACAACAAAGAAACAAGATGTTGAGGATGTAACCTGCTTTTTCTATCTTCAGACATGTCTACAGTGCAACTTATCTCCTGCTAGATGAAGCATAAACCCTGAGAGAAAAAGTCTCTGCTTGAGCTTGGAACTATTTCCTTCAATGTCATTTAGCTAAGGCATTGGTAAAAGCTCTGGTACTTGGATGGCAGGCATCTTGATTTTACCTTCTGAGATATAAAGCCATATTAGGATGTCCTACTAACCAATACCATCCCATGTTCATAAGTGAAATGAACCCCAAGATAAGGACACAAGTGTTTTTGTTTTCATGCTTGCTATTGTTTCTAATGTATTTATAAAGTACCACATGATTTTTGTTGCTTTGTATGTCCCTCCCCCACAGTATAACCCCTGTTTTCACTGTATTTGATGTTGGTATAATTTGTCGAGGGGAGGGGAAAAATGAATTGCTTAAATAGGGATATAGGCTGAACCATTGCAACAATGAGAAGTACAAGACACTATGTTGAAAAACGAACTTTACAATTTTTCTGTACAGTATTTTTGCAATAAAAAACTTATTTAAAAAAGGGAAAAACCAGTTGTTTAAGGATACAGGTGGACCTGTTGCAACAATGAGAAGTACAAGTTGT